>NC_068938.1:116865483-117076709 GCF_016801865.2 Culex pipiens pallens
TTGATACTGGTGAAGAAAATGGCCATTTTGACAGTATTGGCAACAACCTGGAGTGGCCGGTGCCCTCAGGGAGGTTCTCCCGGGAGGACATTAACAGAACCATACGATTTTGGGCAATATGGGTATCAAACTTCTTGGTTTTCAATACTGGTAATGAAAATGGCCATTTTGACAGTATTGGTGATAACCTGGAGTGGCCGGTGCCCTCAGGGAAGTTCTCTCGGAAGGACATTTACCGAACCATACGATTTTGGGCAATATGGGTATCAAACTTCTTGGTTTTCAATACTGGTAATGAAAATGGCCATTTTGACAGTATTGGCCACAACCTGGAGTGGCCGGTGCCCTCAGGGAGGTTCTCCCGGGAGGACATTTACCGAACCATACGATTTTGGGCAATATTGGTATCAAAATTCATGTTTTTCAATACTGGTAATGAAAATGACCATTTTGACAGTATTGGCCACAACCTGGAGTGGCCGGTGCCCTCAGGGAGGTTCTCTCGGGAGGACATATACCGAACCATACGATTTTTGGCAATATGGGTATCAAAATTCATGTTTTTAAATACTAGTAATGAAAAATACCATTTCGACAGTATTGGCCACAACCTGGAGTGGCCGGTGCCCTCAGGGAGGTTCTCCCGGGAGGACATTTACCGAACCATATGATTTTGAGCAATTGTTCAAGGTTCAACTGCGATCGTTGACGATGACGATGGAATGAAAATCGTTGGCAAAAATGCTGCCTTCACGACTCCACGGCAAAACAAAACAGCCAATCAGAGAGCGGAAAGATTTTTTGCGTGGGTCAAAGCACGCGCTTGCTTGTTCAAGGCCAACTGCGATCGATTGACCGTTGACACTTGCAAGCGAAAATTGTTAATATTCGTTATTTTTTTTTTAAATGAAAATTTTGGGGGAAATATTTAAATTAATTTAAACGCCAAGCGTCAAAAGCTTTGAAAATGCACCAAAAGCAGTGCATGAATCATTTGAAACAATAACTCTTTCGTGAATTTTTCGTTGGCGCTGAAAAGCGCCATTTTGTTAAATTGCAGCAGAAGTTGATTCTTGTGGCCATCTTCTCGAGCGTCCATCCAAGTAGGCCTTGTTTTTCTCCTTCGACGTCGTTTTGGCAGCAATTTCACGCACACGCTGGCGTGTTTCTTCTTCTCGGAGCTTGCTCTTGATTTCCTCCAGTCGTTGATTTTTTTCCGCTGCTGCTGCTGCTGCTACGATGTTGTCGGTTCGAACGATGACGATGGAATGAAAATCGTTGGCAAAAATGCTGCCTTCACGACTCCACGGCAAAACAAAACAGCCAATCAGAGAGCGGAAAGATTTTTTGCGTGGGTCAAAGCACGCGCTTGCTTGTTCAAGGCCAACTGCGATCGATTGACCGTTGACACTTGCAAGCGAAAATTGTTAATATTCGTTATTTTTTTTTAAAATGAAAATTTTGGGGGAAATATTTAAATTAATTTAAACGCCAAGCGTCAAAAGCTTTAAAAATGCACCAAAAGCAGTGCATGAATCATTTGAAACAATAACTCTTTCGTGAATTTTTCGTTGGCGCTGAAAAGCGCCATTTTGTTAAATTGCAGCAGAAGTTGATTCTTGTGGCCATCTTCTCGAGCGTCCATCCAAGTAGGCCTTGTTTTTCTCCTTCGACGTCGTTTTGGCAGCAATTTCACGCACACGCTGGCGTGTTTCTTCTTCTCGGAGCTTGCTCTTGATTTCCTCCAGTCGTTGATTTTTTTCCGCTGCTGCTGCTGCTGCTACGATGTTGTCGGTTCGAACGATGACGATGGAATGAAAATCGTTGGCAAAAATGCTGCCTTTACGACTTCCCATTCCTACCAGTACATCAAAAAGCGAATGACGTAGGAATGGGATAACCGGCGCAAAGGGGCGGGACATCCGTCTCCATTCTAAGCCAATATAACCCCGCTCCGTCAACCCTGGGAAATCATTCTATCGTTGGACGCCGAGGAGTATACAACAACCTGGCACCGGAATATTCTGGCCACAAGACCCGGAGTGGCCAGATTCCTCAGGGATGTTCCGATGGAAGGCCATACGAGACTGGACAACATGGGTATCAAACTTCTTGGATTTTGATACTGGTGATGAAAATGGCCATTTTGACAGTATTGGCCACAACCTGGAGTGGCCGGTGCCCTCAGGGAGGTTCTCCCGGGAGGACATTTACCGAACCATACGATTTTGGGCAATATGGGTATCAAATTTCATGGTTTTTGATATTGGTAATGAAAATGGCAATTTAGAAAATGTTGGCCAAAAGCTGCAGTGGCCGGTGCCCTAAAGGAAAGTTTTCCCGGGAAGACATCTTTTGAACCAACGAGTTTTGGCAATATGGGTATCACAACTCATGGTTTACAATACTGGCCATTTCGTAAAAGGTGGCAACAATCTGGAGAGCCCGCTACCTCACGATTGTTCCGATTGGGGGACAAACATCGAATTATAGATATATCATGGTTTTTTTTAATACGGAGCTTAAAGAGAAATTAAACGAAAATATAAATCCATTAATGTTTTGATTTTATCTGACGCATAATTCAACAAAATTGCGTAATTTTAAAAGCTTTCTGCTAAGTTCTTTGTCATACTGGTCATGTGTAACATAACCACCTGCACCTTTTTTTCGAAAGTGCTCGGATCCGGCTGAAATAAAGTCCATCTTGTAGAGGGTACCCATAGGGACTCTCATACAAAATTTGAGCTCATTTGGTTAAAAACTGGCTTGTCGCTCGGGGGTTAAAGTCTACATGGAAATTACTATGGGAAATGCGTGCTTTAACTTCAAACGCTCCTACAAGCTAAGCGACAAACTTTAGTCCACACTTACACTAGGTAGCCGTGTCGGGGGTGGTCCAAGGTCCGTTCGACCCTGAGCTTGCGCAAAGCCGAAACATCCGGCAACGCCGGAATTCTTCAAAATCTCAGTTTTAACGGTCAACGCATGCTACAAACTATGACAGAAGCATCGTTCGATTGAATGAAAAACGCGACGCCAAACGTCAACTCACTGTTGACGATGCTGATGTGAGGTTTGCCTTTTGGTTTGCGCTTATCCAACAAAGTGTTTTTTTTCCTGAAAAATAAATTGGTTTTCAATAGGCAATTTGATAATAAACATGGCCTCCGAACCCGAGTTCGTCATGGAGCGGGTCGTTGCGAAGAGAACCCGGCGCTAAAAGGTCCAGTTTCAGATCAAGTGCAAGCGTTGCGAGGATTCCGAAATTACCTGGGAACCGGAGAAAAATCTCAACTGCCAGGATCATCTGGAGAAATCTGCACGCAAGGAGGGCGAGAAGCGGGTCAGCCGCGACAAGCGAACATGGATCGGGTCGAAGAAGATGGGGGCCCTCCGGTGATTCCGGCCAAACGAACGAAGGCCAAAAACGGATTCGAAAAGGTTACGTGGCGGAGAAGTTGGAAGGAGTGCCCGAAAAGGACGGCGAACGGACGTTCCTGGTTCGTTGGAAGGGAGTCGACGAGGTGGAACTGGTTCAGTCCAGGATGGTCCGCCTGCACGTTCCGGCGCTGGTGATTTATTTCTATGAGAGCCGTATCATCAACGCGGCCAAGATAAGCGTACAGTAGAAGTTTAAGTGATACAATGTTGAAGATATTCATGAAACTTTAGTAAAATAACTTTTATTGGTCTTAAAAATAAAAAATAAAACAAAAACTATACTTTCTTAGTTTGTTTCTTACAAGTAGAAATATTATCAACGTAAACCGATGCTAACCGCTTCAATAAGGACAATGATTCCATGTGCTGTCCATCCCGATGGCTCTTCCGGTGAACATCTCGCCGACGATGCCGCTGGACCTGCCAGACGAACCCCAAGCCGGCTATTCCGCTGACACTGTGCATCGAGCAACCACTTCCCTCCACGAAGTCCAACCGTAACTACCTCTACATGTCCTGCCATCCCGATGACTACTCCGATGAACCCCTCGCCGTCGATTCCGCTGGCCATGTGGGACGATTAACTGTTTCCGTGCACGATATCCTATCACATAAACGGGTTTTTTTATTCAATAATGTTTCTTGCATACCTTAATTCGAATAATTCTCTATAGAAATAAGCATGAAAACAATTATGAATAATTTGTTATTTAATACAAAAACTAAACACCACAATGATGAACCTTTTTTTTTGCCTCTACACAGTGAGTTAACGTTTGGCGTCGCGTTTTTCATTCAATCAAACGATGCTTCTGTCATAGTTTGTAGCATGCGTTGACCGTTAAAACTGAGATTTTCAAGAATTCCGGCGTCGCCGGATGTTTCGGCTTTGCGCAAGCTCAGGGTCGAACGGATGACCATGGACCCCTAGAGAAAAATGTTCCTTGGACCACCCCTGACACGGCTACCTAGTGTAAGTGTGGACTAAAGTTTGTCGCTTAGCTTGTAGGAGCGTTTGAAGCTAAAGCACGCGTTTTCCATAGTAATTTCCATGTAAACTTTAACCCCCGAGCGACAAGCCAGTTTTCAACCAAATGAGCTCAAATTTGGTATGAGAGTCCCTATGGGTACCCTCTACAAGATGGACTTTATTTCAGCCGGATCCGAGCACTTTCGAAAAAAAATGACCCACCCTAATGTACATGGAAGAGAAAATCTGAATAAATATAAATTAAAAAAAAGCTCGTAGAAAGCGTCATCGGCGTCGCTTCGCTTGTGCGGGCTGTGCACGTTGATGATGCTCAGGTTGAAGAATCGGCCCTTGATTCTCAACCGGCACATTCTGTCGTTGACTGGCCACCACCCAATCACGCGCTTGGACGTTTCGCCCAGCACTATAAAAGCTGTCCAAAGCTCGTGTGTATTGCCGCCGCTCCAGTACATAGTATAACTCCCGAACTCTCGGTGGTCCTTCCCCGTCCAGCACACCTCCTGCAGCGCCACGACTTCGAGACCGCGGACCCGCAATTCGTTGGAAAGAATGCGGTCGCTCCCATCGAAATTGAGAGACTTGCAGATCCACATCCCGAGTTTCCATCTCTGGATCCCCGAAAATCGGGTCGGCGATTGGATCGTCTCGCATCTGAAGAGAGCTCCAGCACTTGGTTTTTACGGTGGGTGCGTGTAGCCATCACCAAACCCCCGGTCTCGCCGAAGGACCGTCGTACCAGGACTGTTTAGAGTCCCACCTTGGTACTGAGACTGTTAATCAGCCGCCCCTAACCTGGGGAACAGACGCTGTTTCAAGCCGCCCCTATCCTTCGGAACAGCCGCTCGAGGGGGGGGGGTCTTTTTTTCTTTTTTTTTCTTTTGCATAGGACGTACCCACCCTAATATCACGGTAAGCCTTCAAGCCTCTCCGGAACTGTCTTTCGATATTATTTATATTGCGCTCTCATTTAGGAACGTTTGTTCCGGGAGGCACGCTCTATCATCGCGCGCCATTTCAATAGGTCTATTGACGTACTTGCAGAATTGCAGAATTTCTGCAGCTTCTGCAGAATTCTGCAGCCAGCATAAGTCACTTTTTTGCAGCACGTTCCCGTACTTTTCAGCTCGCTCTCTTCATCTCTCTCTTTTGCAGAAGTTCTGCAAGGAGAGAAGCCGCAAAACTTTTGCCTGAGTAGCGCGTTCCAGTACTTTTTCTGCAATATTGTACACAGTTGAATGGATTTACTCAAATTGGGTATTGAAGTTTTTTTTTTATTACTTCAAAACAATTAAAAAAATGGATTGACAAAAATTGTAATTGAAAGAAGTTTACCTCTAGAACGGGGACTTATTTTTTATGCTAATCAACATTTTATCTAAAAAATCAAGCATGTACCATTTTTTAAACTAGAAATTAATAATGCTTAGGTAGACATTTCAGATTAGAAACAACTCAAAACTTTACTTTAGGTAAACAATTTAAGAAATGAGAATGGCAGGTACGTTTAAAAAACATAATTAAAAAAAGAAAAAGGTTTAATATAGAAGGTATATTTATATAGACCATAAATACATGTTTTAATAGCAAAATGTTTGAAAGATAACATAAATAAATTATGATTGGATTTCACATCGAAGAACAACGGTGACGCAGCGAAATTGACAAATAAAAAAAAATTAATCACAAACTCTACAATTTTGAAACTCATGAATCTTAAAATTAAGAAATTCGTGATTAAAAATATAAAAAGAACTATTTTCAAATTGAGGAACTTTAAAAAAATAAATCAGATATTAGAGAAATTTAAAAATGTAAATATTTATTTCAGAAAAAAAAAACAATAAATCAGAAATTCAAAGCTTGAAAATTCAAATAATTAAAAATTAAACATTGAAAATTTCAAAAAAACCTTAATTTTCAAAATTCGAAAAAAAAAGGTTTCTAACTTAAAAGTTCCTAAACTTAAAAATTCAAATATTTTTAAATTCGAAAAAAATGAATCAAAAGTTTGAATATTTCAAAGTTCAGAGCATCAAAAATTCAAAAGTTACAGTTTAAAAAAATAATAAAAAATAAAGAAACTAAAAAAAAACAAAATTAAGTAAAATTTTAAAATTCTGTACATAAAAAAATGAAAACTCAAATATTAAAAAAATAGAAACAATTCGTACTCTATTTTCCGAAGAACTCGTCAAAATGTTCAATCTCAAAATCCTCTAAACCAAATTTTCTAACGACTCCAAAAAAATGTACTTTTTGTGATTCAAGATGGCGCATTTAAGAATTTCCGAATTTTAGAATTTAAACTTCCTAAAATTTAAGAATTCGACTAAATTACATCACATTTTTTGGTTCAAATAAGAATACAAATTGGTTGCACCGTTAAAGGTACAATTTATTATTTGGCAATTAAATGTAACTATTATTTAAACACACATATTTAGTCTATTCAAAAAGTTATCATTTTAATACTAAAAAATATCGCTATATCATTTACATTAATGAACTTATGAAATCGTTAACACAAAAAAATCGTTCTCAATAAAACCAGACATAAAAAAAAACTAACTACCCAAAAAATCCATCAATTTAAAATATACAAACGTCTCTTCAAAAGACTAATTCAATTTAGTAATAATAAAACAAAAAAAAATATTACAACTAATAATACAATGCTTGATTTCACCCAAATTGCAAACTTTATGTAAGCATGTACTCAACATCCATCACACCAACTTGCAGTAACTTTTCAACAAGAAAGAGAAGAGAGAGCTTGCAGAAAAGTACGGGAACGGTTTTGCTGCAACTTCTGTCTCTCTTACTTATGTTGCAGACAAGTACGGGAACGCTCTGCTGCCGATTTCGTGCAGAATTGCAGAATTCTGCAGTACGGGAATAGACCTAATAATTTTTAATATATCAACTTTTATATATCAACAGAACTACTGAGCCAGGGGCCCTTCGTTCCGGGACGCACGCTGGTCCGTGCGCCACTTCTCTTGTAATTTGAGCATCATCTGCGTTATAGCTGTGGAAGCTGCACCCCATGCTTCCTCGCTCTGACACATTCTGTCTGTCAGGTTGTCTGACGATGTGTCAAGACCACATCCCATCAACAAGATCTCCCTGCAATTTTGGAACCGGGGGCATTCAAATACCACGTGTTCCACCGTTTCGACGATGCCTGTACAGTTCGGACAATTGGGTGAGATTGCGTGCCCGAATCTGTGTAGGTACTGTCTGAAGCACTCATGCCCCGTTAAAACTTGGGTTAGGTAGAAATTTATTTCACCATGCGTCCTGTTTACCCACCTCTCTAGGTTGAGAATCACGCGATGTGTCCATCGCCCTTTGGTCGAGTCATCCCAGCTTCTTTGCCAAACAGCCATGGTTGCTATCCTGGCCGAAGCACGATGCCTCCTGACCCCTCTTAGCTCGTGGCATCGCATGTCTTCTTGGACGAGTTCATGCTGGCTAAGACGCAATTGGGATCATGCTAGCTAAGACGCAGGTCGCCTCTGCTGATGTGGTGCGGTACGCACTGCATACCCTAAGACAAATCAGCCTGTAGACGCTCGTAACCTTCTGTAGGTTAGTCTTTACTTCTAAGGCGGCGCCCCATGCCGGTGCTCCGTAGCGAAGAACGGAGCCGACCACGGTTGCCAGTAGGCGCCTTTTACTACTTTTGACCGCGGAGTTATTCCCCATCATGCAAGATTGAGATGCTATCGCTTTCATAGCTTTCTTACATACGGGTCATTCCATCTGAAGCGGAACAGCATTTGAAAATTACCATCTCCTATTCTGCTCAAATTTGGCAGAGCTGTTGAGACTATCAAAACATGCAAAAATCCCGAATTTCATCCAAATCGGACCACCCCCTCCATTTTTGTACCCTCCCGAAAAATCGACTTTTTGACGATTTTTGAGCGAAACCCCTATCTTCAAACGACGATAACTCATGGTACGTTCGTTTGATGGCTAGTTCCACACTGAGTGCCGCACTCAGAGCTGTCAAAGTGTTTGTTTGAAGAAACTCGCGCTAGTTCCGCACGAGTTTCGCCGCCATCTTGGAACTGAAACTCTAGTGCCGCACTCGATATTTTTTCAGTTTCATGCGAGTTCCACGCACACTGAAAAATGACGTTCGATTGAACCAAAACTGGCACCGACGAGTGCGGCACTCAGTGCCGCACCGGCTGTTCAAACGAACGTACCATCAGGAACCACAAATCTTAGAGGGTCGGTCTCACACTCAATTTTAAAGGAAATTGGACGTAGAACCCATTTCTTCGATCAAAACTTAAATTAAAATATTTTTTCTACTTGTATTGCGCAATTGAAAACTTTAAATGGCCGTATCTCAAAACAGCCCTATTTATTTTTTAAATTTGGCACCTCACCCCAGCCAATTTTACATAAGAATCACTTATTGACATAAAGGAATATGCTTCGTTCCAGAGATATCGAATTTTAACGTTTTAAGTATTTGAGATTACCTACATCAGCTACACTCGCCGCATCTGCTATAAGCACTCAGTCGTGCTTATCAATAATTACTACCTGTTGTTATGTAAAATGAATTATTTTTATAATTTTATACGATTTTGAGATAATCAATACCTTGAACAATTTTTTGTTTAAGGAATATTTATTGGGTAATTTTTAATGCACTGCACCATATTAAGTGAAATTTGAACATTCATTATTAATTTGCAAATGCTAAGAGTTTTAACAATACAATTTTCAAAAAATTATCATTATTTATCTATTATTTTTATATTTTTCCTAATTCCCCATTTCTTCCCACATTATCAAATTATTTCTTTTATTTCTTCTTTTATTTGAAGCGAGAAAAAATGTAGAGCTGGCTGTAGTAGATGAAATAATTCTCATGGGTTATAGAGCTTCTGCCGAGGCTTCTGCCATGTGCGGTAGCGAAATAGTGCCATTCAGCAAAAACCCCAAAATCTGTCTTACGGGTTGAAAGATTGATCACTTTAAACCGATTTTTTTATATTGTGAGCCAGTTTCATCTGAATATTTTTTTTCAATTCTGGTACATTTAATTTAAAAAAAACAAAATCATATACGTCTGATACATGTGCACATCAGCTGTATCGTTTCCCAAGATTTCGAAATGATTGATAATCAAAAAAAGATTATTGTTCGGACGGTGTCGAAATCAACACAATTGAATTTGATCTTCATCAGGTAATAAATCAGATTAATCTTTGTGATTTTCTTACATATTTCAGTTATATACTTTTCAAAAAAAAAATCCTCCTTAGAGTTTTATTCATGTTAATTCATAATTTTTAACACGATAATGTATCGTACACTTTTTCTTAAGTGTTACTTACAAGATCAATTGCAATTTCCTGCTAGCTCTGCGGGAATTCCATTATGCCCTGTATTGCGTGTCGTTCTTGCTCTGTACAGTGGGCTAACTAGCTAATGATTATTTGGGATGAAATCTTATTTCAATAAATAACCAGGTAGCGGTAATTGATCACCGCGCCCGAGTGTTTGTAGCAGATGCGGCGAATTAAGCTAATTTAGGTAATCTCAAATACTTAAAACTTTGAAATTCGATATCTCTGGAACGAAGCATATTCCTTTCTATCGATAAGTGATTCTTATGTAAAATTGGCCGGGGAATATGATGATGAGGTCAAATTTAGAAAATAAATGGGGCTGCTTTGAGATACAGCCATTTTAAGTTTTCAATTGCGCAATACAGGTAGAAAAAAAAATATTTTATTCTAAATTTTGATCACGGAAATGGATTCTGCGTCCAATTTCCAAAATTGAGTCTAAGACCGACCCTTTAAGATTTGTGGTTCCTGAGTTATCGTCGTTTGAAGATAGGGGATTCGCTCAAAAATCGCCAAAAAGTAGATTTTTCGGGAGGGTACAAAAATGGAGGGGGTGGTCCGATTTGGATGAAATTTGAGCAGAATCGGAGATGGTAATTTTCAAATTTACATTTTTTCTTGCACACTTTAGATGGAATGACCCAATCAACATGACTGTTGAGGCCTAATTTGTCATCTACCCTGATACTCAGGTAGAGTAATGACCTCTTGGAGTCGATCGAACAGTTTCCTGCTCTGACGTTAATGCACTGTGCAGACTTGAAGTTGTTCACGGCCACTACCTCAGTCTTTTGATGCGCAAGCCCTAGATGGTGTAATCCCATCCATTCTTCGATTGGCCGTATTGCTTTGGTTGCTTGTACCTCGACTTGGAGCTGTGACTAACCGAGCACCATTAGGACGATGTCGTCGGCGAAGCCAACTATACTAACGCCCGTCGGTAACTCCAGAGTCAGCACCCCGTCGTAAATACCATTCCACAACCCAGGACCGATCAAGGAGCCTTGTGGAACCCCCGCCGTGATGATCAGTTCACGAAGACCCTCGTCCGTCTCATAGAGAAGGACTCGGTTTTCGAAGTAGCTTTTGAGCAACTTGCACAGGTAGTTGGGGACGCGAAATCTATGGAGGGATCTCGCAATGGCGTCCCAACTGGCGCTATTGAAAGCATTCTTGACATCTACATTGATGACAGAGCAGAAGCGCATCCCTCGACGCTTAGGCTCGACTACGATCTTAGCTTTCTCAAGGACTGCTTTGATCGCGTCGACCGTAGACCTTCCTTTTCTGAAGCCAAATTGACGGTCTGAAAGACCCCTCTCTAAATAAATCGTTAATCTGTTAAGAATAACTCTCTCAAGCAATTTGCCAGCGGTGTCTATGAGACAGATGGGTCTATACGCGGATGGGTCGCCGGGTGGCTTCCCCGGTTTTGGCAACAGGACGAGCCTTTGTCGCTTCCATTTGTCCGGAAAGACTCCTGTGCCCATGCACTTTTGAAGAGCCGACCTGAATATGTCCGGGTTTTCCTCGATCGCCAATTTAAGGACCTGGTTGGGGATCCCATCGGGCCCCGGTGCCTTATTCGCTTTGAGGGCTGATGCGGCTTTGATAAGTTCCTCATTCGTGATGCGTTGTTCATCCTCCGTCAACCCCTCATGGTAATAGGGAGTCGTTGGCCAGGGCTCAACCTCGTGATGAGGGAACAACCCGTCGATGATCCGTGACATTATTTCTGGTGAACGATCAATGGCAACCGCGCCACTCTTCAGCTTAGCCATAACAATCCGATAGGCGTTACCCCATGGTGCATTGTTGGCTTCTTGGCAGAGGTTGCCGAAGCAGTTCCTCTTGCTCTCTTTAATTACCATGCTAAGGGTGGCTTTGGCGATTTTGTAGATCACCCGCCTGGCTTCCCTCTGCTCGTCAAAGCGAGCTCGTTGGAGTTTCCTCCGGGCCCTCAGGCTAGCTGCCCAAATGGCCGCTATATCATCGTTCCACCAGTAAACTGGGGGCCGCGCGTTTCTTGGCTTAGATTGCCTCAGCATAGCAGCATCGCTAGTGCCCACCAGAATGGTCATTAGCCCGAGGGGTAGCTCACTTCGCGTTAGAAACAGAAAACGCACCAAAACTGGCTCGAATTTCAAGAACGCAGCACAACGCCTTGAGAAGGCACGATAAGGCAAGCTAACGCGCGTTAGCGCTCATAGGGCGGCTTGTTTCAGCTCGAATGAAGAGCTGCGAGATATGATCTTGCAACCTTGTCATCACAGATCGAGCTGTTTTCCCCTAGTTTTGGCAACCCGGCGATTGTTTTGATTTTTTCAAGCAGTTGAAATGTCACAACCTGGGCACAACGAAAAAAAAAATCTTGTTTTCAAAACTTGTGCTTTTGCGTACACAGAAAAAAATCAATTCCCGTAATCGTGAATTAAGTTCACGAATGTGAGATCCACGAAGGAATTTATTCATGAGTATATAAACGTGAATATATTCCTTCGTGGTTCTCATAATCGTGAACAGACTTCGCGGTTTCGAGAATTGTTTTTTTTTTCTGTGTACCGGAACTGGACTGGTACACTGAGCAAAACTTACACTGCTTAACGAAGTGTTCTACACATGATCTGGCCCTGCTGTACAGAGCACTCAAAAATCAATCGCAAAACACTTGAATTTTGGGCACCTAAAGATGCTGTCAATTCAATAGCGCAACACTTGAATTTAATGTGTTGTGTCACATGAAAAACTACATTATATCTATTGGTTTTAAATGATTTTTCCTGCTATAATCAATGGGGTACATGCCACGGCGAAATTTCTCAGAGATGGCGCTGTACGAGTAGTGGTAAGAAATTTAAATTTATATGGGGAAAATCAATTTTTTTCAAAAATCTCCGAAACCATGCAAGGTATACGGGTAAAATTTCTCCTGGTAGTAGATAAAAAAATAACCTATCACTACGTCTACTTTTCAAGCCTCAGTTTTGATTTATATTCAAAATAATTAATTTTTCATGATTTTCCCCATACATTTTAAATGCAGTTTACCACTCGCGTGACAGCTGCCGCCATGCTCATTTCTCTCTTGTTTCTCTCTCGCTCTCTCCAACTTTTTGGTCAGAGCAAACTGTCAAACGTCGTCGGTCAAATCCGTCAAATCGTGTGAGCTGTTCAGCAGAAGGAAAATTTTTGGTGATTTTTCGGTGGAAAAATTGTTCTGCCGACGTTTGCGAATACTCCAGCTGCTCGCTGCTGGCTGGTGGCCCCATGGCTACCAATCCTTCCAGCGGGACATTTCGCTGGGCCGCCACAACTTGGAAAACAGTCTGTCACTGGCGGTTCCACCGTTCCATAAGGTAAAATTCTGTAGCGGAGCGGGGAGGAGGTTATGTTCTTACTGGCTAACATCCGAGTCATTGTCCGGGTATTTTCTCTTCTATTCGGCAGTCTGCGGAGAATCTGGTCAAACTTCAGGCCGATGGCGAATCCAGCAGCATCAAAATGGATTTTGATCACGGAACGACGACGCTCGGGTTCCTGTTCCAGGGTGAAGTTATTCTGGCGGTCGATTCCCGTGCCACCGTTGTTCAGTTTATCGGTTCGCAGACGGTGAAGAAGATTGTCGAGATTAACGAATACCTGCTGGGAACGTTGGCGGATGGTGCGGCCGATTGTGTGTACTGAGATTGGCTGCTGGCCAAGGAGTGCCGAATCTAAAAGTTGCGCAACAAGGAACGCATTTCGGTGGCCGCGACCAGCAAAATCATGTCCAACATTGTGTACTACTACAAGGGCATGGGTATCAGCATGAGAATGATGTTGGCCGGGTACGACAAGCGCGGTCCTCAGCTGTGTTACATCGATTCCGAGGGAACGCGCACCCCCGGCAAGGTCTTCTAGGTCAGTGTCAGTGGTTCGATTTACACGTACGGCGTGCTCGGTTCCGGCGATCGGTCGGACTTGTCGGATGATGACGCGCATGATCTGGGACGGCACTCCATCTACCACGTGACGCACCTGGATGGAGGTGGTGCACAAGTACGGGGCGGACGCGCTGAGGCTGTACCTCATCAATTCACCGGATGTGCGCGCGGAGAGTTTGATATCTTGAGCGTTTCTCTAGAAGTCGTTGCTAATAATGATGTCCCTTTCAGCTTCAAGGAAGACGGCTTCAAGGACATCATGAAGGGCGTGTTCCTGCCGCGTTTCGCTTCCTGTTGCAGAAAATTGATCGGTTAGAGAAGGAGGACAAGATTGTATATCAATATGACGCGGGTTGTCACGCAAGCAAGCGCCCGCTGATGACGGAAGCTGCGATTAAGAGATCGAGGACAACAACACGCTGGACCGGACCCAAGAAGAAGGCGTCTGTCTGAGGTGTAGTTGGGACAGACATGGCTCGGACAAATGGCATTCAAAAAAGTTAGTTAGTTTGAAACAAATGGTAATATTGAGTGATGCATTGGAATAGGGGAAGAAAAACAAGTGTAGGCCTAGGTTCTGATCGTCGAGGAGAACTATTTGCATTTATTTTTGAATAAAATAAAAAAAAAAACAACGAGGGGGGGTCAGGGGGCAGAGCGACGTCCTTGGTCTGCGGTGAAATCAGCATGTTCTTCCGGGGAACAACGTCCACGTTGTCCTGGGCGATCATCTTTTCCTCCCACTTCAGCATGTCTTCGCGGTACTTGGCCACAGCGGCGGCCGCTCGTCGATGGGAGTTTTCTTCTGAGTCTCGCTCAGCTTGCACCACTGCTCCGAGATGGATTTGTTCTGGGATCGATACTCGTCCCGGGGAGATTTTTTGACTTCTGATCCTGGCAGTACAGCAGGAACCCGTTCAACGGTCACTTCGGATTGCTCAGATCTTAGACGCGAATAGCTTCTCGTGCCATCTGGAGTGTCCTGCGAGGTCTATCGTCGCCGTGTTGTTTTTGTTGAGAATCACGTCCAGCACGGGTCCTTTTCTATGAACACTCGGGTCGTTTTGTTTTACGTCTCCATACTACACCCGGACACTGCTCGGCAAGGTCATTCCGTGTGTTGTTCCGGAACTTTTTGTTCTGCTCTTTCTGGGCGTTGGTCGTTATCGTCACCTTAAAAAAGGAAGCCAACTGCGGAAGAATCTCTATTGCGGAAACTGATGCATCACCTGTTGTATACCGTAATGGATCGATACCTACCTAGTGAGGAAACAGAACAACCCAGCACTTCTTGCACCTATTGGAGACTGAAATGACCACACCGCCTGTTATCTGCAGACCAAGGATTAATTACTCAAAATGTAATATAATCTGACCACGATAAAGCGGTCTTTTTGATGACCCCTACCCCGAAAACCACTTGAATAACATTTTATTTCAATAATGAATTTTACACATAATAAGATAAAGTATAAAAATAAATCGAAATCGAACCTTTTGGGCGTCGTTCTTCATCTGGCCACGCTTCTTCAGGAGTGATCGAATCTGGAATCAAACGACGACGTCAGAAGACTTGTTCCGGTCCAGCCAATTATGTCCTCGCCGCCGGTCGCAGTGCTCAACGTGATTTGTTGGTTCATGTGGCCGCAGCGGCACAGTTTCCATCAGTTGAGGCAGGACTAAACAGATTGCGGACGGTCTGGTAGCGCACTAGACACTCAACGACGTTCTTTCATCTGCGCCGACAAGGGTTCGATCTGCTTCTGGTTTTCCTCACGACTATTTCCCACCGGACCATGCTCCCGTTTATTCATTGGACCTTTATTCCTCCACCATTCTGGAATCTTTATCCTCCGGCGTTTTCCACCACTACTCTGCAGTTGATGATATGGGCAATGGTTTCGCTGCTGCCGTTGGACCCGACCTCCTCGTAAAACTGACCCGCCTCCAGTGAACCATATCTGCTGAATGGAGCTCCGGCTGTTGAACTGCTCGAAGCTATTGCTGGAGTCTACTGCCGGACGAGGAACCTTCGCCAGCGTTGGCCATGATGCAGTGGTTGGAACCTCCTGCTTGCGTACGACGGCTATCCGGTGCAGGGCGCGTTGCTGATGTTGGCGAGCAACCCCGCAGAGGGATTCTAAGTAGGACGGTTGTGTGCAGATTCCGGCCGGGCGGTGTTGGACCCTGAAAGGAGGGAATGTTTGTTTCCGGGGTTAATTTAAAGATCATTTTTTAGGTGAAGTGTGGTATTACGACGACGGATCAGTTAGAGTACGCCAAACGTTTGCGTTCCTGGTACGTCAACTTGCCCGGTTCCTAACATTCTGCACTTCATAGTCTTCCTTGGCCACTCACACGAAATACTCTTCTGGGTCGGTGACCCAGGAGGCAGACGGTCCCCGGTCGATAGCGGACTGTCCGGTATGTTGTTCTGCAGATCTTACGTGTTCGAACCCCACGTATCGAACGATTCCGAGAAGTAGTACTAATTGAACATGGTCCCGGCGGAAAGTGGGCCGGGCGTAATCCTCCGGCTGCGGATCCACCGCCGGATAGATGATGTGCGTCGCCTTTTCCTCGTCCGATGTCTTCTAGTTCTGGTGTTTGATCGCGTGATGATGAGGTTCGCCGTTTGTTTGCCCACCTCCGGCCCGATATATACGCTCGGCAGCCGCAGCAGCATCTGGATGACGGGGTTCTTGTGCATCGGATTTCGAAACGGTGCACTTGACCGATTTAATCGAACATACCAAAACATAAACAAAAATAAAAACAACTCCTACCGTTGCGCACTGTAAATCAGTTCTAAAAAAAAATTACAGAGAAACCGGGATTTTGACTATTTTCAAAAATCTTAGGCTAAGGAAATGTAAAAATGTTATTGTATTCACATATTTGTCCATTATCTCTTACTTATTGAAACATAACTGTTCAAAATCAGTGTTTTCAAATCAAATATTTAAAATCCAGAGTTACTACTCGATACGGTAACTGTTTACGTCACGGTGGTGCCATCTGTTGGTATAAATTTAGTTCATCATAACTACCGCCAGGGGGATTTGGCGTTGAACAAGTGCAAACCTGGTGGCAATTCGGCTGCCCGTACCCCATTCATGTTTGTATGTAATAGAAATGGATTTCGGTTTGTTAAATAAAAAATGAGTAGAAGTTGCGGGGAATCTTCTTGTTGATTCGGAACCGCGATTGGTTCCATCGAATCAAACTGTGCCTTTACCATCCGAATGACGGATTGCTTGGCCCCTGGGTGGAATGCATTCGAATCCTGCTTCTCACCGCTTCTTGTCCACACCGACACCGATTCTCAAGCGCCCGGCGGGTGTTTTCCATAATTTCATCAAACGCTTCCTGGCACGGCATCTGCAGCTCAATCGCATTTTTCCTGCAAATCACACAAAATAAATCCAAAAATGAAAACAAAACCCCAAAAAAAAATCTTTCTCCACACTCACCAAGTGGGTGAATATCCGGAAAAGCACCTCTATCGCCAAAGTTGGCCTCTTTCCGGGTCCGGGAGACCGAGCCCTTCCGCTGGCCAGACGGATCCTGAACCCCGAGGACACAGCCTTGTGGCGATGCTCGTCTTCGCGATCACAAACCGGGCAGGCAATTTACTGGACAGGAACATGGCGGCAGCGACCTCACGCGGCCATTCGAGCCTGCGAAAAACGAACACACCGGACCGCCAAAACACAAATGAAGAAACGAAGCAAATTCCGACGAAGCTGTCACGAAACTGCATTTCAAATCAAAACAAGATCAATTTCAAGTGTTTTCCTCATCACTTTGAATAGTTCAGCACAGTGGGGCAAATTCATGAGCAAAACACTTGAAAAGTTTGAGTCACCCGATTGAAAATAAGTTGTCAAAAAATGCTAAAAAGTCAATCGCTCAAACACTTGAATTTGATAATGGATTGGATTGAAATTCAAACACAAACAAATTAGGTCTAAGATGTGCCTTTATTGAATCATTCAAGTGTTTGGGCACTTGAAAGAAAAGTGTGGCGTATTTTCAGTGTACACTGAAAATATGCCACACTTTTTATTCAAGTGCCCAAACACTTGAATGATTGAATAAAGTCACATCGTAGATCTAATTGGTTTGTGTTTCAACATCAATCCAAACCACTATCAAATGCAAGTGTTTGGGCGGTTGACTTTTTGGTATTTTTTGACATGTTATTTTCATTCGGGTGGCTCAAGCTTTTCAATTGTTTTGCTCATGAATTTGTCCCACCTTCTTAAACTATTCAAAGTAATGAGCAAAACACTTGAAAATGATCTTAAGATCTACCCAAAACAGGCACTATTCAAAGTCAACGTGATTATCCACATGAATTTAATGTGTTTCACTGATTGATTTTTGCGCGACTTTCATCGAAGGCTAGAAGCGAGGCAAGAACCAATAGCACAAAAAACACTCCCGTCTTCAACTGGCCGGCCGGCGCAGTGGTAGCGTGCACGACTAGCAAGCGAGAACCTGTAAATCGCTTGCACGTACTTTTTTTTTCAACACCATTTAAAATTCAAGTGTTTGGCTATTGACATTATTTCATGGCCAATCACCGAAATTTCAAGTGTTTTGCGATTGATATTTGAGTGCTCTGTACAGCAGGGCCAGATCATGTGTAGAACACTTCGTTGAGCTGTGTAAGTTTTGCTCAGTGTACGATTTCCGGAGGCCGTGTGGAAGATAGATGTGGTGGAAGTTCTCCAGGAAGGTTCCGACCGACCAGTTCCGATAGTGCGTGCGTACCAAAAAGGTCCCCGGAATGGACAAGCCTCCGGAGTGTAGACTGCGGCGACGGTCGAGTCCAAGAGGAATGGTTTCGGAAGTACGCAGAAGAGCGGTGGCAGGGAAATTGAACCGATTCCGTTAAAGATAACCTGTAGGCAGCGGGAGTTACGACATTAATGGCCACACGTCCGACTTGGAGCAGCTGATGATAACAGCACACCATGACGTGGGTCCCTCGCGGGATGATGCTGGTGGTGATAACCATGTTGGAGGGTAAATATTTGAGATAAAACAGCATAAATTGGTAGAATTTAATGGAATTTCTTTTTGCAGTATCGACGCGGTCGTGCTTGCGATGCGAAAGAGCGTCTACCAGCTGGCCAGTCTCCTGGCTATCCCGGGTCGTAAGGGATAGCGAGCTTCGTGATCATCAGGTTTGGCTTGGCCCAGTTGGTGAGGGTTAAAACTGAGGAAGGCGCGCAACGTGTCGTGGCACGCCAGGTCGGAGACCTACGGAGGGGTTAAAGTTGCGGTTATGGTTGTCGGCCATTGATGTCCTGAACGATAGGAGGATGGCACAGGTGAGGCTTGGTATCGACTCCGCAGTGAAAGAAGTCCGGGAGCCGTTTAACCCCTCAAAACCGACCAGAAATCTTTCTTTTGCCCACATTTGGCAATATATATTGTTTTTAAATCGTAAAATAAACTGATTTCAAGTATGATTCTGGAAAGTGTTGTCGTGGGTTTGACCACCACTGCCTTTAATTACAAACCCATCTCAGTTCACACATACCCGTTCACACTTAATTTACCCTACACGACCAAGCTTAACCAAGCCAGGGTTCATCTTTCAAAATAAACCCTGCCTTGGACAGCAGGCCGCACACAGTCAAGAACCGGGATCATATTGCACTTAGCAAGTGCGCGAGGCGCAAGCATAATTGCTGATGCATGCGCCTAGCCTTTTTGAATCGCTTTGGGTTCATCGGCTACAGGCCGGGGCACTGACTCCTGCCGAGTCAGCGCAAAGGATAAAGCCAACTCCAGAAGTCATATTTGTAGCACGTAAGTGTCGCAAGACAAATTGCAAGTCTTGCGACATTATGTAACAGTATAAATACCGATAGCCGAAATAAAACAAGCAGTCAGTTTAACATTGGAACTACCTCTGACTTGTCTCTCAATCGAGATCCTGGCCAGTATCTACTATCGTAGACTACTGCACCCAGGACACCTCGATACTAGAAAGAAAGTCCTCTGGAGTTTCCAAATCCGCGCCGTTCGATGTCCGTCCGCTTTGTATACCACAGTGTTGTTGTTTTCATTACATATTTGTTTGAAACTGTTCTTTATTTTATTTTGTTCTCTATTTATAACATTTCCGAAGTCGTATCCTGCACTTTAGGCACTTGTCCTCAAGCGTTTCATGCTCCGTCAGAGGATTCAGCTGGTATCGTCGTTGATGGGCGGTGGTGTGGTGTGGTTGCTTAGGGTTGTCGGGGTGAGTGTCTTGCGATCCTTCGTGGTGAACGGACACTAGAGCTGCGGTATTTTTTACTACCTAAGTTCAGAGTTATTTCAAAACAAAATTCACAGTCTTTTTAAAGACTACCTGAGTTATTTTCCAAAATTCTAAACAGTCTTTTCAAGACTAACCCCACCTGAAATTTTGTTGTATTTTACAAACGAAGCCATCTTTTTAAGAGAACTTTGCTTGCAAAATGCGTCAAAACAAAGGTAAACGCAAATCTTCTGAAGATTTGGTCGTTACGTCGGTGAAGCGTTTGAACGCTAAACCAGCTAACGGAAACAGAAAAAGAAAACAGCCTCTTCTGAGGTCTGATTCTGATTCTGAATGTGAGGTCAATCCTCCAATTCCATTGACAAACAGTTTCGGTGTTTTATCCGAAACTGATGACAAGGAACCTTCTCCTCGTACTGAGCCTTCTGCCGTCGAGAAACGAGTAAAGGCTCCGCCAATTGTAGTGACTTCCGTCTCCGATTTGGCCAGCTTTCGAACGCAACTGAAGAATTGCAAGGAAACTTGCAATTTGAAAGTTTCGTTCCAGCTTGGTCGAAGAGGAGAATGTCGCTTGTTGACGGAATCTTTACAAGATCACCAAACTTTTGTTGGTTATTTGAAAAACCACAAGCACAATTTCTACACGTATGAGACCAAGAATGCTCGTCCATTCAAGGCGGTCTTGAAAGGTCTCTCCAACGACTTGTCGGTGGATGAGATCAAAAACGAACTTAAGGTGTTGCTTGGCTTTGCCCCATCCCAAGTAATACCAATGAAGAAAAAATCAAACGGGAATATTTCTCGCTTTGGTTTGACTTCACAATTTTATCTGATTCATTTCGACAGAAATGAAATCAACAATTTGAAACTTTTGGACAAAGTTCAGTTTTTGTTCCATGTACGGGTAAAGTGGGAGCATTTTAAGAAACATGGCGGTAATGGCCAGAATCTGACCCAGTGCCGGCGTTGCCAGGCATTCGGTCACGGTACTGATCATTGCGCCATGGTTCCAAAATGCATGGTTTGCGGTGATTCTTCTCACGATAAGGACAATTGTCCCGTGAAAGAAGTCACCCAATTTAAATGTGCAAATTGTGGTGGAAATCACAAATCAAATTTCTGGGATTGCCCCATCAGAAAAAAGGTTTTGGATTCTCGCGCTAAGCATCAGCCGAAATCCAAACCGAAATTTTCTCAAAGTCAGGTTGTACCTGCATCTTTAAATCAAACGTTCGTGCTGTCTCACTCGAACAATTCTAGAAATACCCCTACCGTGGAAAAGTTAGGTAACAACAATGGCATTTCTTATGCTAACGTCGTTTCGGGTTCGGGTTCATCCACGAATTTTAAATCCTCTACCAATCTTTCTGAAATTGGGCAGGTACCTCAAATCTCATTTGAAAATTTTTCTGCTAGCAACGCTTTGGGATCTTCTGATCTCGGCGATGTTACGTTTGAAAAAATGACTTTTTTGCAAAACTCACTGTTTGGTTTGATTCAAACAATGAGTAATGCTACATCCATGATGGAAGCAATCCAGATTGGATTAAAATTTGCGAATGATGTTGTTCTTACCCTGAAGTTTAATCATGGATCTAAGTAATTCCATCAATATTATGAATTTTAATGCTCGCTCTTTAAAAGCGAAAGAAAATGAATTTTTCAACTTTTTACGAGTTCATAACGTGCATGTTGCTGTTATAACCGAAACATTTTTAAAAACTGGCACTTATTTGAAAAGTGATCCAGATTATAAAGTTATAACTAATAACCGAATGAATCGAAATGGCGGTGGAGTTGCAATAGTTATCCACCGTAGTATGACTTATAGCACGTTACGTAACTTTAAGTTAAAAGTTATTGAAAGTTTGGGCATTGAACTTGAAACTTCTTTTGGGAAAATTATGATTGCAGCTGCATATTTGCCATTCCAATGCACTGGGGAAAATAAAAATTATTTCAAAGGGGATTTGAATAAACTTACTCGGCATAGATCTCGATTTTTGATCATCGGTGATTTTAATGCCAAACACCAATCTTGGAATAATTCAAAAGTAAATTCCAATGGTAAAATTCTGTTCAGAGATTGCACTTCTGGTCTTTATTCGGTTTTATACCCGAATGGGCCAACTTGCTTTTCTTCTGTTAGAAATCCATCAACAATAGATTTGGTGTTGACAAATCAAAGTCAGTATTGTGGTCCTTTAGTGACTCATGCTGATTTTGATTCTGATCATCTTCCAGTAACTTTTTCACTTTCTCATGAAGCAGTTACCAGACCCAATAGTTCTGTGTTTCATTACCACAAAGCTAATTGGGACAGGTATCAGCATCATATTGAGAATAATTTAAATCATGATTTTGTTTTAGAAACCAAAGCTGATATTGATTCAGCCTTGGAATCTTTAACTAATGCAATTTTGGATGCTAGGAATATTGCTATTCCTAAAGTCCAAGTCAAATTTGATTCTCCCATTATTGATGACGATCTTCAGCTTCTGATTCGTCTGAAAAATGTTCGCCGAAGACAGTATCAACGTTCTCGTGATCCTGCACTGAAGCGAATTCAAAAAGATTTGCAAAAGGTTATTGACCACAGATTCACTCTCCTGCGAAATGAAAAGTTCGCAAGAGATGTCGAACAAATTAAACCTTATTCCAAACCTTTTTGGAAACTTTCAAAGGTTCTTAAGAAACCTCAAAAACCCATCCCTTCTTTAAAAGATGGTGATAATATTCTATTAACTAATGGGGAAAAAGCTCAAAAACTTGCTCAGCAGTTTGAGAGTGCTCATAATTTCAACTTGAATGTTTTGAGTCCTATTGAAAATCAAATTTCAATAGAATTTCAGAATATTGTTGAACAAGAATTTTCATCAGATGAAGTTTTTAATACGGATCTGAATGAAATAAAATCTATTATCAAAAAATTTAAAAATATGAAAGCCCCTGGTGAGGATGGCATTTTTTACATTTTAATTAAAAAATTACCAGAAGCAACTTTAAGTTGCTTGGTCAAAATTTTCAACAAATGTTTTGATTTGGCATATTTTCCCAGTAATTGGAAAAATGCCAAAGTAATTCCGATTTTGAAACCGGATAAAAATCCTGCTGAAGCCTCAAGCTATCGGCCCATTAGTTTGCTTTCATCTATTAGTAAATTATTCGAAAGAATAATTCTTAATAGAATGATGACGCACATTAATGAAAATTCAATTTTCGCTGATGAGCAGTTTGGATTTCGCCTTGGGCATTCAACTACTCATCAGTTGTTGAGAGTTTCAAATTTAATTCGAAGCAACAAATCTGAGGGCTATTCTACTGGCGCTGCTCTTCTAGACATAGAAAAAGCATTTGACAGTGTTTGGCATAAAGGTTTGATTGCAAAATTGAAAAGGTTTAATTTTCCGATTTATATCGTGAAAATTATTCAAAATTATTTGACGGATCGTACTCTGCAGGTATGTTATCAGAATAGCAAATCTGATCAACTACCTGTACGTGCTGGCGTCCCTCAAGGAAGCATTTTGGGTCCAATTTTATACAATATTTTTACTTCTGACTTGCCTGATTTGCCCCCAGGATGTCAGAAATCACTTTTTGCTGATGACACAAGCATCTCCGCCAAAGGCAGAAGCCTTCGTGTCATCACAAGAAGATTACAAAAAAGCTTGGATATTTTCAATTCTTATTTGAAAGAATGGAAAATTACTCCAAATGCTGCAAAAACTCAACTTATTATTTTCCCTCACAAACCAAGGGCTGATTTTCTTAAACCAAAAAGTCATCACATTATAAAGATGAATGAGGTAAATTTAAAGTGGGAGGATCAAGTGAAATATCTTGGACTTGGTTTTGACAAAAACCTTACTTACAAGGATCACATTGAAAGTATCCAGGTTAAATGTAACAAATATATTAAATGTTTGTATCCACTTATAAACAGGAATTCTAGACTTTGTCTCAAGAATAAACTGTTAATTTATAAACAAATTTTCAGACCTGCCATGCTTTATGCTGTGCCGATCTGGACAAGCTGTTGCTTAACCAGGAAGAAAAAACTTCAGAGGATTCAGAACAAAATTCTGAAAATGATTCTGAAACTTCCTCCCTGGTTCAGCACCAGTGAACTTCATCAATTAGCCGAAGTTGACACTTTGGATGTTATGTCCAATAAGATAATTGATGCATTTCGACAAAAATCATTGCAGTCTTCAGCTGCATTGATCCGCTCTTTATATAGTTTATAAGTTAGTTTTTAAGATATCCCTTTCCCTTTTGTACATGTAGGACCTCCTACATTTGAAATCACTGAATAGCGAAAGCTAAAATATTTCATGAATAAATGAAAGTTGCTAGTATTTAAAATTGAGGTGAAAAGTCATCGTTTGTGATTGGACACTCAATAATATTTTAACTGAATGAATGTACATGGAAAAGAAATTTAAATAAATATAAATTTAAAAAAAAAAAAAAAAAAAAAAAAGGGTTGTCGGGGTTCCGTCGCGGACGTGTGCGGAAGGAGAATTTGTGAAACCTGTCGAATTACCTAACGGCAGGTTTCCAATCGAAGACGCTGGAGGAAATGTACTAGAAAACAGAGGGGAAATTGGGCAATTGTTATTAATTACACATACTATACCATAGCCGGAGATTCCTGGCCACCTGCCATATTCTGATGGCGTCGCCGGCTTCGGCTGGAGCGGGGATGTTGGCGTGATAATGACGTCCGCAATCGGGCCAACCGGGAAAAGTCCACGTTACCCCACTGGGAAAGTTCGCATTCCAGCACCAGAATGCGGTTCTGGAGCTTGTTTGACGTCCAACGTCGAGTTTTCCTAGAATGGGGCGTCCGGGATTGCTTCGCCGAAAACAGACCGCTGTCTCGGAGTTGTTTTCGATGGTTTGAATCCTGCCGGTCTGTTCTGGCTGTCCGTCTTGACCTAGGAGGGAGGCTCTCTGCGAAGGAGGATGAAGCGGAACTGCTAATACAGACACCTTTCAGCCTAGAGCTTTTTTCGCCGGAAAAAGCACCGGCTGTTAACAGTTTTGCTCTGCTTGGAATCGTCACGTTATCCTTCGAAAACCACGTCAATTCCGGGCTACAGTTCTGCAGCCCCGGACATAGAAGCGCTTGGCGGACCGTTTTTCTTGCGATTTCACTTTTGCCGGAAGTGGCTCAGGTGGTCCCGGTAAAGTGGGTGAGAAGGAGGAAAGAATCTCAAAACAGAGGATTTGAGGTTCGTATTAACAGCTGCAGCGGTTGCGCTGGACAATGTTATCGCGTTCAACGGCCCGTTCAGATCGGCAAGGGAGTCGTATTTGTGGAACAAGGACACGGAGATGTGAGAGCTGGTTCCGTTCAGAATCGTAAAGTTTTCCTCAGGCATAATGCCATTTAGGGCCAGCGGAAACGTGTTAGTCTTCTGCGATGAAATATAGGCGACCCCGTGTGAGGGCTCTTCGGCAGAGGCGCTTTGTGAACCGCTTCTTCGCGCAAAGGTTGCTTTTTCCGGAAAAAGAATCCGTTCTGCGAAATACAGTTGTGAAAAGGTACAAAATCTATCCAAACAAACTGCTTGAATCATTTGACAGCGAGAACTGTCAGTTGCACTTGACAGTTCTTGTTGGCAAAAAAATAATAACCTAAATAATTAGGTAGGTGACCAAAAGGAACAGAAAAGGCGAGCTAACGCGCGTTAGCACAAGAAAAGGTCAGAGAAGGCGAAATAAGAATAACGAACACTGAAAGGTCTTATAAAAGGAGCTTTATCGCTCGGTCAAGGCGGAAGTGAACCACCCCTCGCATTAGCCCGTCGCAGTCGAGTTCTAGAATGCCCCGAGTGGCACTTTCTCTTCTTAGCGCTTCGACAAAGACTTCCTTATTCAGGGTCGATGTCTTCCACCGGCACTCTTGTCGGGAAGCCGGTTGTGCAGGTCCGCGGGCCACACGGCAGATCCTAAACGTTACCGCTTGGTGATCGCTATGAGTGTAACCCTCGTCCACTTTCCAGTCCATGCTTGCCATAAGGCTGGGACTACAGAAAGTAACGTCAACGATCGACGAGACTCCGTTTCTACGAAACGTGCTCATGAATCCCTCGTTGGCTAGATCAACATTTAGCCTGGCAAGTGCCTCAAGTAGGTCTTGGCCTCTACGGTCCGACTCGCGGCTACCCCATTGTGTGGAC
This sequence comes from Culex pipiens pallens, assembly GCF_016801865.2. Taxonomy (NCBI): domain Eukaryota; kingdom Metazoa; phylum Arthropoda; class Insecta; order Diptera; family Culicidae; genus Culex; species Culex pipiens. The sequence goes on from NC_068938.1 coordinate 116,891,694, forward strand.
CATGCGTTAAAGTCGCCGGCCACCACAACGGGGGTTTTGCCTGTGAGTGCGTCCGTCAATCTATCCAGCATTCTGTCGAATCTGTCTATAGACCACCTCGGGGGAGCGTAGCAGCTGCAGTAGAAGACTCCGTTAACCTTGGCGATCACGAAAGGTCCTCTGCTGCTATTAGCTCCTGTAATGGGAACTGACCCGTTACCCAGATTGCCGCAGCCTTTGGTGGGTCACTCAACCAGTTCCTGTTCCCCTCCGGAATTCGATATGGTTCCGAGAGAAGCGCTATGTCACACTTCTTCTCGACCACCGTCTGAAAGAGCAGCTGTTGCGCCGTGTCACAGTGATTGAGGTTCAACTGTATCACTTGCACGGTCGCAGCTTATCGTTCGCACTTCTAAAGCTGGGACAGGTATAGCTTCCCGTAGCATGGTTGCTATCGTCTCCAGTACAGATTAGACACTTTGCCTTAGCCGTGCAGTCTTTCGACTGATGACCTTCGGCTCCACATCGTCTGCATAGCTTCACAGTAAAACAAATCTGTGTAAAATCGCATGCAAAAGCATGCACATCACCTTTGTGAGCAAAAGCATGTAATATTGTATGAGAAAACGTGTACACAAAAAGCATGTACAAAAGAAAAATAACATACATACATCGTATACAGTTTATTCAGTATACGACGTACGGGAAACATCGGCGTTGGACATATCATTTACAAGACGGTGAGATAGCCGAGACGGTTGGGGCGCGGACTTGGTAATCTGGATATGACTCTCAACAGATTGATGTTATTTTTGAGGTGTGCAAAATTTATTTATTTTTCTTTTGTACATGCTTTTTGTGTACACGTTTTCGCATACAATATTACATGCTTTTGCTCACAAAGGTGATGTGCATGCTTTTGCATGCGATTTTACCATCGGATTTTTTGCTGTGTTGCTACGGTCGGGTCCCTTGCAGGACCATGACTTATGACCGTACTCAAGACATCTGAAGCAGACGGTTGGGCGTTCGATCGCAGACACTGGGCATACTGACCAGTTGACTTTGATCTTACCCACCTTAAGCACCATGGCCGCGATTTTCGCTGGTAACTTAAAGGTAGCCGTCTGCGTGCCTTGATTGTACTTCCTCAGTTGGACGGGTACCGAAAGGGTGCCCGTGAGGCACTGTGTTGTTATGGCGTCGAGGAGGTCTTCTGCCGTCGCCGTCTCGTCCAGTTTCTTACACTGGAGAGTGGTTTCTGAACAGAGTGACCGGACCTTGATTTCGTCACTTCCAACGCTCTCGGTAACCAGTCGGGCGTACTCGGAGCTGGACTTCGTACCCCTTTTGAGAATAAGGAGAAGCTCGTTCTGACGAGTTCGCCGCACCGACTTAGTAGACTCACCTCGAGACTCACCTAACTCCTTAAATTCCTCATTAGAGCGCAAGTTTCGCAGTAGGCTCGCGTAACTTTTCTCATCGGCCTTTATCGCTATAGTCTCGTTCCTCGTACGGGGCTTGTGCTTAGACCTGGGTTTCCTTCGATTCACCACCGTGAAGTCGTCATCAGCATTTTGTAACTTACGGTCAGTTACGCCCGCTCAGTCGCAAGGACTCCCAGAAATATCCCAAGATCGGCTCAATAGGGGAAGGAAAAGACCATGTTTGCTCTCCTTAATGCGGCACGTTTATTCAGCCCTCAAGACCCTAATTCCCTACTCCTAACAACCTAACCAACTAACCTTGTGTGTGTGGTGTGTACGGGCCCGGTGGTTGAACTGCTGCACCCTGCTTGCTGGCAGCGGTCTCGATCGCCGGCGCTGCTTCCTCGATCCGGCGCAGTGTCCGTGTCCCTCGGGGACACGTGGTTTCTCGCGCCGGAGTACAGTTCTCCGGATCTCCTCGCGGTCTTCTCAACCGCTCTGCTCCAACTCGCTCGTCTGCGCACAGTTCCCGTCCGGAATCTGGCCTGGGTCGCTCGTGGACCTGCTTCGCTTCGACCGGGTGTACCGGGCACAATGGGCGGTGTGTTGACGGACCGCACGCGTAGCGCAGCACCGGTAGATACCTTCGGTCCGGTTCGTGCAGATGGTGACGGCTGCACAGGCTGTCCCAGCCTCGGTGATCAAGTTGACGATAGATCACTTACAAGACTCGTACGGAGAATCGATTGCCAACTAGGCAAGACTTGGCTTACTTGGCCACGCGGTCGCGGGTTATAAGTAGACTTTTCGCTGATCGAACTTCCAGGTGTTGTTCGGTTTGTGGCTCTCGTACAAGTGGACGAGTCTAGCTGAGAAGGTCGTCCAGGAAGTCTCGACCTCCTCTCAGCACTTAGTCGTGCCTTGCGTTCTTCGCAAAGAACGCACAATTTGCAGTTCAGTGGCAGGGTAGGCATAATGAGGCGTGTAATGTTGTTTAGGCTGCGTACAATACCTAAATTGTGTGTTGTGAGTTTGATATGACCGTTGTGCCGACTTTCTGCAAGATCTAGCTCAGATATTTAATTGTTTGGTTGATGTTTGGGCTTTATTTGGACGTTTTGGGGTTGATCTACCTTAGTTTCCCTATCTAGCTAATTAGCATTGTGGTCTACCTTCCCGTTTTTAATGAGGAAACCCCGGGACATACTGGTTGAACCTGGTGAAAGCGTGGACGAAACAAACTGTTTGGTCACAATTTCCTTCACCGCTTTCGTCGCCCGGGTTGCCACCTTGGGACTCCCCATCGGGGCTGGTGCCAACCTCCTTGCTACCTGAAGGCGTGATTGGAACTGCAGGTTTGGGATCTGCGTTCTTGACGCCACCCTTCGCCTGCTTTGGCTTCTGACTTTGTTGGTTCTTACCATTGTTCTTGCCCTTGTTCTTTCCAGTCTTGCCAGACTTTCCAGACTTCGGTTCCGACTCCCACTTGGCCTTTTCCTCTTTAAGGCCCTTCAGTTCTTCACGCAGGATAAGGATTTCCTGCTGTGCCTTCGCAAGCTCTGAAGAAAGAGGCGATTCGGCCCCTGGTTGAGACTCACACGAAGGTAGTGTGACGGTCGTCTCTCTCAGGGATGCAACCTCGGCGGTGAGCGCCAGATTCTGCTCGCGGAGTGTGGACACTTCGCTGTTGAGCGCTGCTTGAACGGATGCAGACTTAGCAGATGCGAGCTCCGTGATGGTTTTGGATAATTCATCAACCGTGGCTTGGAGCACCGCGTTCTGCTCCCGTAGCGCTTGGAATTTGCTAGGGGTTACCTGATCCTCCACTTCAATGGAAGGATGAGAGTCGTTATGGGCTTCAAGGGCGTTCACCCTTTGCTCCAACAACAACCTCGCCGCATTCTCCGCACTAGCCTCCTCTACGAGGGCATTGTACTTCGATCGCAGCTCCTTCCAAATCTCCTCCGCATGACGCGCCAGCACCGAAAGCGACAACCCTGATCTTGTGATGTCGTTCCGGATGTTGCCGGCGTTTTTTATGAAATCGTTTAGCCTATCGACTTCCTCAATGGTGGAGTGGACGTTAGTCCTACTATTTACCATGAGTAGGTCGCTTAGCTCAACATGCGCTCGCGCGCGTATTTCAACACTGTCTACGGTGGCAGGAGCTCTCCTCCTACGTTCGGTTTTGGTCATTTCTTTGACCCCCCACCTAACTCGCTTAGGAACCCCCTCGATTGACTCTCTACCGAGTTTTCTCTTGGAGGAATCCTTATCGGTTCGCCATTGTATTCCCGCGGCGTTCCAAAGGGGAACGCGGGAACTACAGGTCCTATCGGCTGGCACTGTCTTGAACTCTCAAGCCAGTGTGCCATCACGACGGCCGGTTCTACTAAGGCAGGCTAGGAGGAGGACCCCCAGGCTCCGCGTTTTTCACCGGACTTACTTCAGATACCAATGCTTTAGGTCCATTGGGAACCTCGTTTGTTATTATAGAATTTGTCAACACGTTGGTTCATTCCACTAGTCGCTAGGGAATTAAACCTGTTTTAAACCCTCCTAGCCCTGAATCCCTCGACACGGATGGCTGCACATCTTGGATTTGGGTTTGTGAAGTAAGGGCCTTTGAACGCTTAAAGCGGCATTCGTTCGCTTTGTCGGAAGGGTTTAACGGACTGGTGTGGCTTTTTGCGGGAAAACAACAGCAACAACATTGCCCAAGTTGAATTTCACCACGTCCTGATCACTTCCCGCTGTTAGTCAGGGTGCTCAGCAGTGTAAACATGCAAGAGCGTGTAGCTATCCGCCAACTGCAACCCGCCCGGTAGCCTTAGCTCAGCTCCCGCGAGGACCTTCACTTGTCCCCAAGGACCGGGCGAGGGGGGGGGTCTGAACTCTATCCGCTGTAAGCCACCCCTAACATGGAGAATAGACGCTTACCTCGACTATGGAGCCAGACACCAGCTTTTTTGAGCCGCCCCTAACCTGGGGAACAGACGCTCGCAGAGGGGGGGGGGGGTCACTCACCTCTTCAGAGCCGTCCCTAACCTGGGAACTGCCGCTCACGGGAAAAAGTAGTCGAAACCCCACGTTGTTTTGGGCCGCCCTGGGGTACATCCGCCCAAAAACGGGAGGATGAGGGTGGGGGGGGGGGGCTTTGGTGCACGTACCCAACGGTGACTTGCGTTCACTTTCCCTTTAATTATCTTTTTAATTTTTAGAATAAAAACTTTTTGCCGATTTTATTTTGTCGCACTGCGATTTTACTCCGACCCATTGTGCGCCTTCGAAATCTCTTCCACACTTCCAAGCAACACCACACGCAGACCGTTTGTGACGACGACGGTACGATCACACAACACTACCACGATGCGAAGGATCGAAGACGACGACGACGACGAGATTGTTGTTACCGGGGAGCACTTTATTGTTCACTTGTTTGGTCAGATCTGAACCGCAAGATCGACCAATTTTTTCGCGATTTTGCGATCGCTGGACGCGGATTTTGATTTGCACCGCTTCACTACAGGTTCCGACACCTGCTGACGGGAAGTTCACGTCGCGGTAAACCGGATAACCACGGATTCGCGAGTATATTCGACGGACAGGCCGGAGCACACGCCGCGTTAGTACGCACGCACACTACACACTTCTTCAGCCCAAGTACCATTCCCGAATCCACGCGGCGTTTGTCGTCAGCTGAAGCTGTCATGGTGTCACAGCTGATAGACCCCGCACCGTTGGACAACCCATCGCACCATGTCGCGCTGCTATCATCGCGACGCTCGCTAGACGGTACCATAGAAGTCCCCAATCGCTCCGACGTAGTCGCGCTCCCAGCAAGCGGCTAGTCAAGTCATCCCGGCCCTGCGTTCGGAAGTCGAGAGGTGATCTTCCAACAACCAACTCCAGGCGAGTACTCTGGGTCAACAGTTTTTTCTTCTCCTGACAATTCCTTAGCTTGCAGCCCTCCACGACACTTGACCATCTATTACCAGAACATTCGTGGCATGCGAACAAAGACGGAGAAACTGCGCCTCGCCTTGATGTCCAGTGACTCCGACGTAGTGGTTCTCATCGAAACCTGGTTGCACGGCAATATTCTGGACTCGGTGTTCTCCGCGAACTACAAGATCTTCCGACTCGACCGAAACACCGCCACGTCCAGCGCTGCTCGTGGAGGTTAAATTGGCTAACTACGGACGGATGGAGCAGTCAACAGTTCGTATCAACTTCCATTCCTTCTCTCTCTTTTTTTTTTGAAATTAAATATATCTTTATTAAACTTTCTTATAATAATTACATTTCTTTTACATGCTAAGTGGTATGGCCTAATGCTCTTCATCTTTGTTGTACTTTTCGTTTTATTATTAACTGATCACATTTATTTTATTTACTTCAAATTGTTTTACATTACTGCATTGAATCGAATACATCTGGGTAAAAAAGAAAAAAAATCACTTCAACAACTAATCCTAACTTTAAATTCATTGAAATATTCAAAATCACTAGAACGAGTAAACTACGAACTGTATTTTAAGATGAATGCTCCAAGCGTTCTTACTTGTTCCTGGCGAGTTTTGCAACCACGCAGCGTTGTTGTCATCTCGATGAAAATGTTTAGAAGTTCTTGCGGTGAAAACAGGTCACTACCAAGGGGCAAGAAACTCCTTTGAACTTTACTTATTATATTAATAAGTATACTAACTTTCGCTATTATATTAATACTTTCCCACCCTGAATACATACACCTTTAATAGAAATGTCATAACTGACGTAAAGAAAAGTCAGACTTTTGTTGTTGTTTTTGTTTACCGTCGACCGTCGTCGGTCGACCGTTGCCGCTTGCTGGTCTCACAAGCCAGGTTCCCATCCGATTCCCACCCAGGCTCTTCGCGCCGAGAATGGGATGTGGCCAACTTTGAACTCTGTTCCAAGTATCTAACAGGAAATACTCGCATATCGTTCAAACTCGCCAACTGGAAGCTGTAACTTTGCCATCTCCGGAGTACATGCGATTGCCGGAAGATGGATTCCGTTGTAGCTGGTTCTGTCCAGAACGGCATGACGGAATTTCTGCCAACCGTACCTCGAACGGCTATAATGCCAGTGCCAAAGGAACAGCCTCACGAGCGCAACAGTAGTAGGAGGAGAAGGAGGATGACATTTTCTGAAGTGTTTTCATGCCAATGCAAGTGCCTGTCTGACGGTGGAAATTCCGTCAATTGAGCCTGGTCGGGCACAGCGGTTAGCTCTAGCCAAACAAACGTGGCCAGCTGATGTGTCAAGAGTCCCTACCGAAGATGTTACACCAGACACGGTCAATTTGGAGATGGATGTTGAAGCCAGTCAACGTGCCCTGACATCTAAGGCAAACTAGCACGATAATGTGTTGAGGTCAAGGTTGAGGTCCAAATAAGGTCCACAAATATCCCGGCAGAAAATCTAGCCTAGACGAAACATCTCCCAACCCGCCCCTCGAACGGTCTATGATTATAAAATTGTTTTATTATTCAATTGAGCTTAAAAATAAAGAATCGGCCTTGAACCTCGAGCTGGCCTGAAGCCGTCTACCATGGCCAATTCGTTCTCTTCATGGCCGGTTTGTCTCTCTGCTCTTCGCCACGAATTCCTGATGCTTTCTGGCCGCCTTCCTCCCCCTTCCATTACGGTAAATCTCGCAGACGTCGGTTTGGCGGGAGTTCCAGGATGCTCAGTTTACCGAAAGCGGTTGCTGCTGCCATGTCCTCGTGCACTTTCTCTTTGCGATGACTGTTCAACGGATTCCTAAAAGATCCGAGGGCTTTTGTTAATTTGATTATTATCCACCGGTGTCTACCGCGGTAAATGAAATACTTCATTTTGACATTTCCAGATACATTTTCGTGTAGCATGTTTTGTCACTCGGAGAGTGCGTTCAGTGCTGCCGTTGTTGCAGCACTCTGTGAACGCATCCCAGAAATGTCAGTTTGACAAATGGCACTCAGTGAACGTATCTCAGAAATGTCAGATTGACAAATGGATTTTGATGTGTTTTTGTTTTTCCATCGGGAGTTTTTATTTGCTAAGTTGGGATTTTGTTTGCGCCGCCAAATTCGGTGAGTATTTTGAAATTCGTTTTTGTTTTTTGGCGGAGTAGGTAAATTATGTATCCAGAAATCAAACAGGAGTGGTGAACAAAAATACTAGAGCGATTTATTCGTAGGGGGAGAGGGGGTAATATGCACCCACGGGGCAAAATGCACCCCCTGCATTTCTCGGTATTTGGAAGAATTTTCCGGGGAAAAATTCATAGAAATTGGAAGCTGAACATTGCTTAACCATGCTGGAAAAATTTCAGCATCGTAGTATAAAAACAGCTTAAGTTATTTGCAAAACTTTAAAATGTTGTGTTTTCATCTAATTTTCATTGAACTTTCATCATGATTTTTGGACAATATAAAAAGCATTTATTGTTATTGTAATTGTTGAGGTATATAGTTTTTGCCATAATCTTCACTATTCTGTGGATAGATGAGTCCAAAAACATCAAAAATTGCATTTTAATTAAAATTTCTGCAAAAAGCGTGGTCGGGGCAAAATGCACCGCTGTGAAGCTCCTTTGTAAAAACAGCGGTGTCATCTAGTGGTGACTAGTGAAAACTGCTTTTACCCGGTGCATTTTGCCCCATGTTGTGGTGCATTTTGCCCCGTTGTTGTAGTGCATTTTGCCCCAATGTTGCGGTGCATATTGCCCCACATGGTGGTTTGAAATGAATCAAAAATGTTTTTAGAAATTTGATATTTTCGAACAATTTTGAAGTTTTTTAAGACATTTTTCACATGGATAACGAAGAATAATAGTTGTTTAAGAACATCGAACAAAATTCTTTCACAGTAATGCTCTAATGGTTGAGGAATCACAGTTTTCCCTTAGGGGGTGCATATTACCCCCTCTCCCCCTACTTGTTTGGTGTGCTTGCTAAACCAGACTGAATTTCTTCACCCCCACAGGCGCAGCAGTTGGAAAATCTTCCAGGTCCTCGTCCTCCGCAAACTGGTTCTGCCGGGAGAGCGGCAGTTGCGGGTGGTAGAACCATCCTCGAACTCTGCTTCGGATGAACCGGATTGCTCCTGATCGTCGGATTCCTTAGAGTCGTCGTCCAAGAATTCCGGATCGCAGGCACTGGTGCTGCCACCGGATCGGCCAATCCAAAACCGTGGATGAAGATCGATGGAGCAAGGGTTGCATCGCTTAACGAATTACTCATTTTCGTTGTCGAGTCGAGTAGATGAAACTGCGCGCAATCGCTTCAATGCGGACCATTCCCGGGTGTCCACGATGGAATTGCCGCAAAATCTGGTGCCGGAACTGGTTCGGGAACATCACGCAGGCGTCCACAAGACTGAGCGATTCCCGTCGCTGGAAGTAGGGAAAAACCTCGGAATTGGTGACCGACCCCGCGCTGCTTGGCCATTCGTCGCGGATGTACTTTACCACGGCCTAGAGTGAGCCATCAGGGAACTTTTGTAGAATGGCGGCCCCGATTGCGGTGCTCGACGCGTCCGCTGTAACGATGATTGGCAGCTTCGGATCGTAGTGCGTTAGCAGTAGGCTTGACTGGAGAACCTCCTTGAACTCCTCGAACGCCTGCTGGTACTCGGATGTCCAACGCCACGTGGCGCCCTTCTTGAGCAGCTGGTCTTGCGAACGAATCTTCCGTAGAAGTGCACCGCGCCCAGGAACGATCGCAGTTCGAACACGTTGGTTGGTGCGAGACTGGCGGCAATCGTCTTGAGCTTCTCGGGATCGAGGCGGTTTCCTTGACTGTCCACGATGTGTCCCTGGTACCGAATTTCAGCTGGAAAAAAAACTGCACTTCTCGGCCTTGAGGTGGAACCCGTACCCCTTGAGACGTTGGAGCAACTACTGCGTGCGATTTCCGGTCTGGTCCAAACACGATGACATCGTCCATGAAGGTGCGGACGTCAGGTATGCCCGCAATCATTCCGTACAGGAGGCTTTGGTAAGCTCCCGACCCTGACTTCATCCCCGGAATGAGGCGATTGTATTGGAACAGACCTCGACGCGTGTTGATGGCGAGGAGCTTCATGCGCACGGCGACGATCGGAGCGGCCCACTCCAAGATTTCAACAGGTGTGATGATTCCCAAAGATTGGAGGCGGTTGAGCTCGTTGTCGATCAGAAAAAATGTGTTAAACGGAAGGGCTTGGCGTTAGGTTTGAAATAAAGCTTAACCTTCGCCCTCGTGTTCTAAGGAATCGTCAAAGCTAAGCAAAGGAGGCGACAAATTCAAAGAAAAACAAAAAATGTCAAAACGGTAAAAGTTTCATGATGTGAGTTTAGGAAAAACAAAAAAAAAAGAGTTGCGGCCACTCTAGGATAAAATAGATAATAAAATAATAAGTATTGTCGCAAGAAATAATTTTAAAAAACTTCTCATTAACTTCTCATTCTGCAACAAAATGTTAAGGAATTGTTAAAATGGCAAAATTATAAATGAAGGAAAATGTAAATGGAAAAAAGAAAATTGCAGTAAATCAATAAAAAAAAGCACAATAAAAAAAGGAAAAATACTTTTGCAAGAAGTGAATGACTATCATTTATTTTAGATATTTGGAGAAAAAAAAACAAGATATTTTTAAAGGAATTGGTTATATGCCTTTTGGAACGAAGGAAAGTTACAAACGAAAGAGCAAAACACATTGAGGGCCATTTAAAAGGAAAGATAAAGAAGAGATCGAAAAAAACCTCCTAGCAAGCATCAAAAACAGAAAAATGCGAAAAGGAAAACGTGATTGGTTTCATTGAGAAAATTTTAGAAATAAGAAAAGAAGAACATAACACCAGGCAAAAAAGAGAAAAAGTAAACAAAAAAGAATATAATTATTGAAAACACATAATAAGTGAAAAAAAGAAAAGAAAAACAAAAATGCTTTTTTAAAGTAAAAAAAAAAAACAATAAAAATATCACCAAAACTATTGATATGAGAAGCAAAAAAAGAGACGAAAAGCAGATTACAAGTTCCAGTGTTGCAAATGAGTGATAGAATTGCTATCGATAGATTATCTCTGCACCAAAAATATCCGAGAGTATAGCGGCCGTCACGATAGCTTGTGAGATCTCTTCTTGTGTCTTGTGATTCCCAGCGATGTCATTCTCTCTCTATCACTCCTCCTCTTTTCCTAGACTATGCGCTCTCACCGCTGAGTCTCTCAATCTCTCCGAAAACTGCAATGAGAGAACGTGAGATGGCGATTAGGAACCGACCACGCATGACGTCCCGTTAAACTGCGTTTGCGAAATTGGTTTTGTGGCGGCTTTTGTGGTTAAACGCTGTTGTGGTAGGATGATCGTGGAAGCGGGAATGAGAGAGAAAAGGAAAATGTCAATCGCGAGTGGGTAAACACGAAAACGCGTTCGGCTATGTTCGGCGCTGAGAGTTTCAGTGAAGAGAGAAGAGCAGTTGTATTTGAGCATTTGAGGCGTGATTATTCAGGCGGGATAATTGTAGTTGCTGAGAGGTGATATTTTGATATTTTAACAACCAATTAGGTAACATTACAAAAAAAAAGAAAAAAGATGTGTAGAGCAAAATATGAGAAGCAAAAGAATGTCAAGCACACAAATCAAAACAGATCGTTAACGGTATGTGGAACAGATAGAAAAAATATTTCTAACAAGATTTCTAAAACAAATAGGAGAAATATACCCTTTCTCAGCCTATTTCTATTATCGGCCTATCTGCAATTTGAATAACAGCCTTCATAAAGTGTTTTTGACTATTCCAAAGTAATAAATTACTCAAATCAAAGTGAGCAAGCAACACTCCATTGTAGATGTATCTAAAAATGTTAATTTAATAGCGGAAAACTGCAAATGTGATGAGAATTGGTCGAACGGCTTAGACTGATTAAAATAGGTAAATTTCCCCTATATATAGCAGTTTATTGCTTAAAAATAAAATAAGAGAACTTTACAAAAAAGAATCAGACAGCAAAATGGTTAACTTTTATAATCAAAAGAACCAAATAAGGGCAGGACGAATGTCGGGAAAAGCTTGTTTAATATATTTTATTTTTATTTTTAAATTGTTTGCATTCTTCTATCCCTTTTATCGGTATGTCAGATTGACGTAAACTTCACTGTTTTTAACTGTTTCTACATAATTACCGTCATCTGAGGCGAATTTTCGACAGCTGTTTAGCCAGATTCTTGTTCTATAGTTATTTAGATATTTTTGCCTTCCTCTTTTTATTGATTTCGGTTAGAACAGATACAGATCAACTAAATTAGAACATCGATTCCCTAATTTAAAGACGATAATGCTTTAAAAACTGCTGCCCCTATTCAGCCTGTAGTCCCGATTCGCCCCATTTACGGCCTTCAAAAAAAATCCAAGAGATTGCACAGCGTTTTTTCAAACTAGTTTTTTCTCGTGTAAAATAATCGTCTTTGCCATGGTTTGGGTGAAAATCTAATTTGCCAACAAAAACAGAAAAAAAAACAAAACAAAAACAGATTAAAGAAAATGTATGTAAAAATGTTTCAAGAACAAAAAACAAAGACCAAACAGAAAACAAAAAAACAGAAAATCCGTTGCAAATATTTTTCAAAGTTTATTTATATAAAAATAGTAGAAAGAACAGGCTTCCGATAATCAAGTCTGGACTTTACTTATATACGAATCCGGCGGCAGTTCGTGGGTTCCTCCAGGCCCAACCTCGCAGGTGACATCCTGTAGAAGGTGGGTAGGCTGCCATTACAGCAGGCGCTTTGCCGCAGCTGCTGGCAGAGTTTCCGCAGTGGCCCTACTGGCGGAAAAAGATGTTTTTTTTTTGTTTCTCAATAAATGGTATAATTTATTTTGTAAATATTTGTTGTTTTTATGCGTCACCCATCTCGACATCGTCCAGCACCAGATCGTCGAGCAACTCCTCCAGGGTAATGCGCGGCACTGATGGGTCGGCCATATCGTTGACGTCCACCGACTGCTGCTTGGCGGCTTTCTTGAAGATGTTGACCTTCTGTCGCATTTCCGGATCCTCCTCGAGGTCCTGTAGGAACTCGTTGCAATCCGCCTCGATGTCCGTGTCCAGCGCGACCTACTTGGTGAGGTGCTTGAGCTTCCAGTTGCGGGACTGTTTGTGCTGGGATTCGTCGTAGTACTTCTTGATCAGCAGCAGCTCCGGAATCGTGTTCTGCTTGAGCTTCTCAAAGTTGCTTCGGCAAGGTCGTAACCGAGCACAGAATCGCCAGCTTTGAGGAGGTGACACAGGTAGGACCGGTTGTGGATCGTGTTCTCGTTGATGCCCAGTTCGGACGCTTTCACGTCCCAAACGTCAGCAAGCACGTGCCAGAACGAGACCGCGCCCTGGCGGGGGAGCTTTTTCTTCTCGTTGTCACGGTCAATCTCCACGTCAGTCATGACAAACTCCACCATGTGCTTGGTGTTGCAAATCGCCTCGAAGGGAATAAACACCTACTTGGACACCGAGTTGGCATGCTGCACCCAGTACTCGATGATGCCCAGACAGGTTCTGAAGTTGGCCAGCAGATTCTCCGAGCCCAGCGCCATCAGCTGGCTCGTGTGACTGTGGATGAGGGCCTTGAGCCAGCAAAACACTGTGAACAAAAACGAAGCTTTCATGTGCTCCCATCGATCTTTTCAAACGAAAAAAAAAACAAAACTTACTGCACAGTTTTCTGCTGCATCAACGTGGGAATCTCCATCAGCAGCGCCGAAATGAATTGCTCCGGAATGCAGTCCGCTGAATCAGATCCGGCTCGTTCCTGCTGAACACGCTGCGCAGAATTTCCGCGTCCTCTCTGTGAAGTCCCTGCAGCAGCAAATGGGCCATATTCTTCTGCCTTATCGCGAAGACTTCCCCCCGTCCCCGCCATCCTCCGTTAGCGACAAGTTCTCCAGCCGGTCCTCCATCGGAATCTCCACCGTCTTGAGCGTCTTCTAGCCCGCATTGACCAAAAATTCCACCGACGCGCTGTCCATCGTCGGCGTTGAACCGGAATTCCTGCAATTTTCAATGTTGTAGCAAAAAGTAGCTTGTACAAAGTTTGGTAAGTATTTTCTAAGTGTTTCAATAGTCATTTTTAAGAAAAATAGGCAAGTTTATTGTTTCAAGTGTTAGTTTGTTTTTTTAAATGTTTTCAAGGTGATGAACCAAAACATAGTTTTGAGGTAGCGGTTCCAGCAGAAGGCCCGGCGCTTCAATTGACCATCAGTGTTTTTACTTAAATCTTCTGGGGTAAGTTTTTGTTATGAAATATCGAATAAATGTTAATCACAGAACATTTGGAACTTTGTCCGGAAGTTCTAAAAAATAGACAATGATTTCTAATTCGTAAATTTATTTTTAGGTGACTGAACTAGCAGCCGAAACATTGTAGGTATGTAATCCATTACTTTTTGGCAGCTAATTCATACGCCGGTTCCATTAAGACGCAGGTTCCCGGATTTCTCCGGGGACAGTGATTTTAATCAACCTACTAATCGGCCAACTTCGTATGATCGAGTTGGCTGATTGCGAATACCGATTCGTCGGCTTACGACTGGGTTAAATTTCCATAAGCGTATGTTGCAACATCGTCCGATTAGTCGGTTATTTCGTCAGTCGATGCATCCGACTAAACCCGATTATATTTTAGGAACAGTAGGGTGTTTTTTCTACAGGGGACTGATCACCAAAATACAACAAAACAAACAGCTGTCAAAAATCTACCGCTTTGGTGAGCTGCTGCACCCAGCTTTTTGTGTGGTGAGCCTGGTCAATGTTTTGGTGGAACTTCAGCAGAGAAATGTTTCATTTGAAATATTCTGAAATGTGTCATGCGACACCCGCGCGTCGCATGAAGTATTTCAAGAAAATCCACCGCGGTTAACCGCACTCAAATTAACAAAAGCCCTCCGGACAAGTTCCGCGAGAAGAAATATAAACCTATTTCAATCAGCTGATAAATGAAAACAACAACAATCCGCTTGCACTGTCAAAATCAAGGTGCTTCAAGTGTTGGTGAGAACTCATGGTTGACATTTCGTTAATATATTAAAAAGTATATTAAAACTTCGTTATTCTACCAAAATGTTCTTAATATTTTTGAAATTTCCTCCCCCTTGGTCACTACTGCCTTCACCCGTTGATGCTGGTTGGTTTTCCCTCGGTTGCTGACTGAAGCCTGGAGGTGTTGTATTCTCTGCAACTTTTTGCCGCTGATTCAACGGCAATGGCTGCAGATTTGGAGCCACTCGAGCAGACCCAGCTCCAGGCGACGCCAAAGCAGGAAAATCAACGTCCGTGAAAGCTGGTGGTGTTTTGCGACGATTTGGTTGGTGCCTCGTCGTCGCTTGCTGCCGAATTTTTACAAACTCAGCACGTTTTGGGCAGCTCCGATTCTTGGTAGAATGGTCGCCGCCGCAATTGAAGCATTTGGCTTCAATGTTCTCGTTGATTGTGTTGCAAGCTTGAGTTTTGTGCTCACCTCCGCAGGTTGCACAACGACTCTTGATGAAACAGTTCCTTCCACCATGTCCAAACTGCAAACAGTTCGAACACTGCGTGACGTCACGGTGCACTGGACGATAACGTTCCCAAGTCACGATGATGTTGAAAATTGCCCAAACTGCTTTCAGCTCAGACGGCGTTGTCGATCCTTTCTCGAGATGAACCAGGTACAGTTGATCACGATACTTGATGTCCTTGTTGTGTCTCGTCATCTTGAAGACTTCGATCACGTTCAACTTAAGAGTTTTGAGCTCTTCTTTCAGCACACTCACATCCATGTCATACAGGCCTCGGAGGACCTGTTTCATGGGGCGTTTACCTGGATCGTCATTGCTGTAGTATTCAATCTTTGTGTTGTTCAGGAAATCCCGAACGTAGTTGTAATCCTTTCTGGTAGGTAGCAGAATTTTGAGTCCATCAGCACACAAGCGAATGGAAGCTCGTAAAGCACCAGATTTGATAAATCCGGTCAGCCACTTTCGCACCGAATCCGATGACGATGTTTTCACAAAAATGGGTGGCAACTTTTCCCGTCGTTCAAATTCTTCCTTCTCGCTCACGTCCACAGGGAGGGTAGCGAACGAGGGGGATGACACTCCGCGATTTATTTCGAATCGCACCTAATCGCATCAAATTCCTACATTCTACCTTAATCGTGGTCATTTTCACTCATCGTGCCACATCGCGGCAGATCGCGCCACATCGCGCTCATCGTGCACATCGTGCTCAGATCGTGCTCGAATGGAAATTTTTGTTTCATGCAGTCAGGGTTGCCATGGCATATTCGTTCAAGCAGTTTTCTTTAAAACTGGCCGCACTGGCAAAATGTTTGACGTGGCTGATTCGAGTAGTCGCAAAACGTAAATAAACCGACGATTTTAATCGTTTGGCTTTAAACATAATAATTTCCTCTCAAAACTACCAGTTTTGTTTGCGGATAAGTTTCCCGATGTCGTATTACAAGCAACGGTAAGTGGACAAACCTCCTGGGCGTACATTTCGTCCCCGCTTCCACTCAGACTAACCAAAGTTTGAAACTATTCATCCCGTAAGCACCCAACAAGACACACACATCCAGGATCAAGTGCGTGCTGGCCGGAGAAGGCGGCACCGGCAAGCGACCTCGACCAGCGAGTTCGAGGGGAAGCAGGTCGGCGTCGAAGTGCACCCGTTGGTATTCCACACGAACCGAGGTGTTCAACGTTTGGGATACGGCACGCCAGGAGAAGTTCGGCGGGCTGCGCGACAATCACTACATCCAGGGACAGTGTGCCATAATCATGTTCGATGTGAAGTCCCCAACTGGCAGTGGGATCCGCTGTGATGCGAAATCATCCCGATCGTGCTGTGTGGCAACAAAGTCGACATCAAGGACCGGAAAGTGAATGCCAAGGCGATCCTGTTCCACCGGAAGACGAACCTGCAGTACTATGATTTCTCCGCAAAGTCTAATTACAGCTTCGAGCCAGCCCGCAAGCTAGTCGGCGACCCAAACCTGGAGTTTGTCGCGATGACCGCCATCTTGCTCCAGAGGTTGAGATGGACAAGGATTGGCAGCAGCAGATCGAGAAGCATCTCCAGGAGACCAGGCTACGGCACTGCCCAACGAGAACTTGTTAGAGTACCGTTCCGCACCCTTCCCTTTCCCAGTTTCCCCTCTCGACTTTCGGAGGGATGTGTCGCGTAAGGGTTTGTCGTGGATGGCACACCATCCCTGGTCCTTACCGTCATGTTGGTCGAAAAAGGAATGTTATCAGAAGTGCGAACTGTAATCGAAAAAGTTAGAATGAAAAAAAGCTGCTCTTATGAGAACCGCAGTGCATGGCTTTATTTTCTGATAAATTATGATAAATTGATAAATTATTTTCTGATAAATTAAAAAAAAAATCGGTAATATTCTTTAATTTAAGTAAACCCAAGGTAAGATAAAAGATTTATTGTGACGCTTAGAGTTTTGGTTGAGTTTTTGCGGTTTAGTTCGTGGCCACTATCGAATTGAACTGTGGCAGGTTCGTTGTCTTTACCGAGAAATGCGGCACATAATCCAGATGGATGGCAATTTTGATTTTCTGTCAAACTCCTAACTATTCGGTAATCGGCTTCTCCTCGAGAACCTTCTTGTCCTCGTCTGTTCAGTGTACGTCCCCGTTTGCCACAGTTTCCGTACACCTACTCCCCGTCGCTTTGCGAAAACGACTTCCGCTGCGTAGGAAGAACCGCCACCGGGAATGGGACGCGTGATTGGGTTGCTTCCCGATCTGCCATTGAAGCTGGCTGAGTGCGAGGATTGTGCAGATCGTCTTTCGTTGCCGCTAGCGTTGCAAGAACTGACGCGACCATCGACTGTCGTGTCTATGTGATGAAAGTCGGCGGGTTGGAAGAGGCAACGTAGGACGTGGCCGCTGCCGCTACCGTCGACTTGGCCGCCGGGACCCTAAAACTGTTGCCAGCGGTCTTGTTGATGAAGGTGTTTCCGATATGATTACCACCAGGTTCAGATTCGAGATAACTGCTGCAGGTTCTGCATGTTCTGCTCGGACGTTGTAATCACAGACTGAAAAAATACCAAAATCAGCGCACTGAACCAAACTTAACCGACTTAACTAAACTTGGTGGTCAGACTTACGAAGCGTTCATCCGCCACCGGATTACCTCTTTCGGCAAGGAGTTCGCTGTCGGCTCGGAATTTAACAAGGACCAACATGAGCGCCTGAAGAATACTGTAACCTGGGTGGTGGACCAGATCCTGGACAAGGTTAAGGAGGTGGTCCAGTTTGATGTCGTGCCTCTGACTGCGGCTGCGGAAGAGCCAACCGCTAGAAAGGCTAAGCCCGAACCGAACCCCGTAGTAGATTTCAAATCCGACGATTCGGGCGCTGATATAAAGTAGTGTTGGTTCTTGTTAAATTCCCGAGCCGACAGGAAACTCTTCGCCGAAAGAGGTAATCCGGTGGCGGATGAACGCTTCGTAAGTTCGATGGCCTTCGGTTAAGTTTACGGAGTACCCATGACGTCCTGCAAGGACTCCTGGGGGTTCAATCTTGTCCTCCCGAACTTAAAAGGTCGACTTAACCTCTTCAACAACTGGAGCCAGCTTCAACCGGCTTCTCCTCAATCTCCTGCACAACCTGCGCTGCAGTCACAGGCTCTTCAAGAAGGAACCACTTCATTCTTCTAGTGTTCCGGGAGTTTCTCAACGACTTCAACGAATCGAATCGACGGTGGCGACTTCCGTGCACATTCTTTGCCCTCTGCAGGGGTCACTCCGGCGACGACATTTACGTCTTCGGCGGCGTTCATCGTGGCGGCAGCATCATCGGTTGGCTCTTCAGGAACTTTCTCGCTAAGACTAAGAGTGGATCCCCTCAAAGAATCTTAAGAAGGTACAAAACTCCCCCAAAAGCGCAAAGTGTTCCTCAAGCAAAGCGCTCGGGCCGCCGGAGACGACTAATTCGCCGCCGGAGACGACTAATTTACGCGCGCAACTCATTCATCGCGAGGTTGGTGGCCGATTAACCACTCGGATCCCGCAGGGCGCGCAAACTGTGTAGCTCCTGGTGCGGTTGAGCTTCATAGATCTCGATAGTGCGGTGGCTCACCGGATGCTAGAACAGTTTGTGCCGCAGATTCTGACGACCGATACACGATGATCGCCGACAGGACCATCTTCTCCCACGATCTGCTTCGTCGTCTTATGCAAAAAGGCGCCCAAATTGTCGGATTTTGAATCTACTCCGGGGATCGGTTCGGGCTTAGCCTTTTCAACGGTTGGCTCTTCCACAAACCGGCGTGGAACCACTTCCTTTTTTTTCGGCTATCTCAACGACTTCAGCAATGGAAACTGAGGCGGCGGCAAGATATCGCTTGGGCTGACGAACAGACTGAGGCGAATTCCGGGCAGCTTCCTTCTGGTCATCTTCAGCTGCGCCCATCGTGAATGCCTTGAGATTGATTCCGGTGTTCCGATAGAAAATCCGTCCGCCAAAAGCCGCTTTTCCCACGTGTTTAATTTTGTTTTGTTTTGCTCTTTCACTGCTCGAATCGAATTTCAGCTAGACCTGTCATTTAGTTGCTGTCAAACTCATTCGAGCAGCGGAAAACTGGCATCGCGCGATTTTTGTACATCGCGCTCACATCGCGATGTAATCGTGCTAGATCGCGCTCATTCTTGGCAATCGTGGCAGATCGCGTTCATCGAAGGTCATCGCAGTTGAATCGCGTGCTCATCTCGGGAGTGTCATCCCCCTCGGTAGCGAACTGGTTTCCAGACGAATTTGAAGCATCCTTGCTCAAACTGCCTGGCTTTGCAGGTAGCGCTTCGGCATTCTTAAGCTTCTTAAAATCTGCCGATCCTGCTGGTGAGGACCGCCTCTTTTTCTTGCCGTGAGGCATTTTTGCACTTTTTAAGCACTTTTCAGGAGCTAATATCCAGGAGTACCTCACTGATCAGTGGTCCACAAAGGAATCCCTTCTCTCTCTTCGTTTGCGGGATTTACGTCCGACCACGCACCACTCCCGACGAGTACACCTTGCATGCTGAATCCATCCAGCAAATTCTCGAAAAAGCAACGGATCAAGACGTGGTGGTTGTTGTCGGGGACTACAACCTTCCGAATCTCGTCTGGGTCTTCGATGGAGACGTCGGTGGCTTTCTCCCCGCGAACGCGTCGTCCGATGCAGAGGTGGCTCTCACCGAATCCTTCCTGGCCAACGGGCTGGTACAAATAAACTTCCTGCTGAACAACTCCAACCGCTTACTGGACCTCGCCTTTGTGAATGACGCTGCGGGCTTTGAGCTGTTACGGCCCCCAAACTCACTCTCACCGATAGACGCCCCACATCCTCCATTTGTTCGGAAGCTAGAGATTTGCACGCACACACCTGCCTTCGAATCTATCGATCCGGTTGATGAAGAGTTCGATTTCAAACGTTGCAACTTTGAAACGCTGAATTCAAGGCTAGAAGCTGTTGATTGGAGTACGATGGACACAGCGGGCTCACTGGACGACGCCGTGACAGAGTTCAACCACCTGAACGTTTACGTTTACCTAAACGTTGCCCTTCCAGGACGCCGCCGTGGTGGAACTCGCAGCTTCGGAGCTTACGCAACCAACAGTGCAAGGCACGTAAGTGGTTCGTGAGTCGAAGCTCGTGGGGGAAACAAAGTCACACTCTCGTACCTCGAAACTGAGTTTGCTGAGCAACAGGTTACGAGCTACCAGAATTACATCGCAGGAGTTCAGGACAATCTTCAGTCTAACCCGAAGAATTTTTGGTCGTATGTCAAGGAGAGGAAGCAGGTGGGGGAAATACCAACAGAGGTGTCGTATCGCGAGGAAAAAACGAAATCTCCGGAGGCAGCCGTCAACCTATTTTCACGGTTTTTCGAAACCGTTCACAGCTCGCAAGACCCCCCAGAGCAGCTAAACGAACTAGCAACCTACAACATTAACCTCCCGTTGCTCACTGTCTCGGTTGCGGAAGTCAAGTAGGGTCTTGTCTCGGTGGATGCAGCAAAAGGCCCTAGACCGGACCGGATCCCTCCATCTGTCGTCAAGAAATATTGCAGCTCGCTTGCCCGTCCCGTCACAAGCATTTACAACCGCTTGCTCTCCGAAGGTGCTTTCCCGACGGAGTGGAAGGTCGTTTCAATTACCCCGATCCACAAATCGGGGAGCCACGCCAAAGTTGAGAACTACCGTTCGATCTCAATTCTGAGCTGTTCGGCTAAAGTATTGGAAAAGTTGCTTGTTGACCACATCTACCCGTCCGTAAAAAACATTATCTCGGAATACCAACACGGCTTCATGAAACAGCGATTTACGACGTCCAACCTGATGGCTTGCACAAACTGGATAATCCGGAGGATGGAGAAGCGTCAACAAGTTAATGCCGTCTACATCGATTTCACCAAGGCCTTCGATCGAGTCCCCCACAAGCTAACTATCGCCAAACTAACAGCACTTGGCCTGCCGGACCGGGTTACTCGTTGGCTCAACTCGTACCTGGTCAACCGTTCCGCCTATACTCAAACCCTAGCGCAGCCTTAGGTTAGATTACGCCTAGCACTCTTCTTGTCATTTATTAACATCTGTATACAGAAAAAAATATGTGAATTTACTCGACACGGGAAAAATGAACCACATGTAAACTCAGTTGATGTAAACTAGAGATTCGACGTAGACGGTTGAATCACACGTAAAATCATGTTTTTACGTATAATTTGTTGCAAATTTACATCAAATTGCATTTAAATTTAAATGTTTAATGACGTGCAAAAGTGTTACCACGGACAAACGGATTTAAAAACGTGGGTTTTACAGAAAACCTAGATGTTTGGGTATCAAAAGATCGGAAATTTTATGCCATTTCCGATGTCACCTAGGTTGACTTGTGAATCGTGGACCGGTTCGGATGCCGGCGGATTTCCTGACGACGTAATTCCGGCTTGGTACGAAATTGCAACGATAAATCTATTCTATCGATACAAAAACCCCCAAAATGGTGTTAAACCCACTCCAAAATGTTTATTTAGCAATTCTATGGTTGACATTTAGTTAAATTAAATGTTTTCAAAACTAAGTTAAGATAAGTTTTATATAAAATTTCCAGAGTTTTATAAACTTTTATACTAAGTAGTTAGTAAACTTTATATTCAATCCAAATTATTTTTTTAATCAGTCAAGGATGCCTATTTGAAGTTGAGAGACTAGTTTCATGGTGATTTCTCAACACATAACTTTATTTATGTTAATTTTTCGAAATGTGTACACACTTTTTTTGCACCTTTTTTGATTTTTGTAGTAGTTATTGTTATATAACTTTTTATAGAAATCATCTTTTCATGCGCTTTTTGTAGCAAAATGTTCGGCATGAGTTGCTGAACAAAACGTAGTACTAGGTTTCTGTCAAACTTTATTTTGTTTACATATTTCATCACAAAATGTGCATTGAGCTCAAGGGGTGTAAATACTTTTTTTACATACTGTATATGCACGTATGCTGTTTTTGTCCCGCCCGTGTGGATCAATCGGACCGCGCACTGGATTCACAATCCAGAGGTCGCCGGTTCGAATCCAGCGGCGGGCGCTCTAAAATTCTTTGTGTAAATATGGGTATTCGGCGCCGTCGCTCCGTGCCATACTTTCATACACTTAGGAGCCCAGGGCGGCGAAGTCCTTGTAGATAAAAAGGAAGACACTAGTGGTTGGTACTAGCAATGGTGGCCGACAGCTATAAAGTCAACTTCATATGCACGAGAAGTTAGAGTTTATATTTCATGTCCCTACGAAATTCTATTCCTAAAGAATTATTTAAAACATATAAAAAAACATTTTAAAATTAATTACTGTCTAGATTCGAACCAAGAACCTTTAACTAAAAATTGCACTGCCTTTGACAACCATACCATTAAGAACTGTTGGCTTCGGTTGGCTTGCTAGGCATCAAGAGTTCCAAACTTCTCCCTTATGGTAGGCGCAGAAATCTTGTCAGTTTTGTGCATGGATCAAGCTACCGAGCTGTGTCGGATTTGGCGCATAGAAAAACCGGTATCATAGCAAACCGTTGTCGCACCCGTCAAAAGGTAAGTCTGGTAGGTCTGGTATAAATGAACTGAAAACTGAAATTACAGCAAACCACAATCCTGTTAGACTGAAGTCCCGCGGTCGTGCGATTCGAAGCGTTATCTACTCGAAATCAATCTTGTCCTGCCATTTTCGAGCGTTTGTCCTGCGTTTGATCGGCGTATAGAAAATTAGCAGGTGGTGATAAAATTTATGACAGATCATTGGGTTTCTCTAAGCCAGGCCTGCCCAACGTCCGGCCCGCGGGCCGGATCCGGCCCGTGAAGCCATTTCATCCGGCCCGCGACAGCTTTTCAAAAAAGTTCTATGACCGGTCCTAAAGGCTGTTCATAAATCTATCTATCTATATATATAAAAAATTTCGACGGTTTTGTTCGAACGCGAATCAGTTGAACACGGAACGTCGGATCGGGGTGCTCTTTGTTGCGTTGGGTTCGTATAAGTCCAAGGAAGGTTTATGAGCTGAAAAATTGCCACTTTGGTCACTCTGGGTCCGATTCCAGAGCATCTGCAGATTGTATGAAAAAAATTACAGTATGTAAAAAAAGTATTTACACCCCTTAGGCACTATGCACATTTTGTGATGAAACATGTAAAAAATTTAAAGTTTGACAGGAACCTAGTACTACGTTTTGTTCAGAAACTCATGCCAAACATTTTGCTACAAAAAGCTCATGAAAAGATGATTTCTATAAAAAGTTATATAAGAAATACTATTACGAAAATAAAAAAGGTGCAAAAAAAGTTTGTACACCATTCGAAAAATTAACATAAATAATGTTATTTGTTGACAAATCACCATAAATCCAGTCTCCCAACTCCAAATAGGCATCCTTGACTGATTAAAAAAAGAATTTGGATTGAATATAAAGTTTACTAACTACTTAGTATAAAAGTTTATATAACTCTGGAAATTCTATATAAAACTTATTTAAACTTAATTTTGCAAACTTTTAATTCAACTAAATGTCAATATATTACCTTATAATTGCTAAATAAACATTTTGGAGTGGGTATAACACCGTTTTGGGGGTATTTGTATCGATAGAATAGATTTTTCGTTGGAATTTCGTACCAACCCGGAATTACGTCGTAGGAAAATCCCCCGGCATCCGAAACGGTCCACGATTCACAAGTCAACCTATGTGGAATCGGAAAGGGCATAAAATTTCCGATCTTTTGATACCCAAACATCTAGGTTTTCTTTAAAACCTACGTTTTTAAATACCTAAGCAAAAACGTTGTTATGGTTTCGTTTGAGCAACCTGCCAAAAATGTATGGAATTTCGTGATTTTTGTTCTCGTGGATCAAACTTACTTTTTGCCCAGGTATTTAAAAACGTAGGTTTTAAAGAAAACCTAGATGTTTGGGTATCAAAAGATCGAAAATTTTATGCCCTTTCCGATTCCACATAGGTTGACTTGTGAATCGTGGACCGGTTCGGATGCAGGCGGATTTTCCTACGACGTAATTCCGGGTTGGTACGAAATTCCAACGAAAAATCTATACTATCGATACAAATACCCCCAAAACGGTGTTATACCCACTCCAAAATGTTTATTTAGCAATTATAAGGTAATATATTGACATTTAGTTGAATTAAAAGTTTGCAAAATTAAGTTTAAATAAGTTTTATATAGAATTTCCAGAGTTATATAAACTTTTATACTAAGTAGTTAGTAAACTTTATATTCAATCCAAATTCTTTTTTTAATCAGTCAAGGATGCCTATTTGGAGTTGGGAGACTGGATTTATGGTGATTTGTCAACAAATAACATTATTTATGTTAATTTTTCGAAAGGTGTACATACTTTTTTTGCACCTTTTTTATTTTCGTAATAGTATTTGTTATATAACTTTTTATAGAAATCATCTTTTCTTGAGCTTTTTGTAGCAAAATGTTTGGCATGAGTTTCTGAACAAAACGTAGTACTAGGTTCCTGTCAAACTTTTAATGTTTTACATGTTTCATCACAAAATGTGCATAGTGCCCAAGGGGTGTAAATACTTTTTTTACATACTGTAAGTAAAAGTCAAATTTTGATCACAGGAGGCTGAATAGGCAAACAAACTATAAACGTCAACGAACGAAATTAGGCAGAACGAAGTTCGCCGGGAAGAGCTTGTTGTAAATAAATTTAATGTCAAAATTTGAAAGATAATCTTGAGCTCAAATTTTCAGATATTTTAAAACGAAACATTTATTTGTTTAATTTTTGCTTTTGACATAAAATGTTTCTAATTCTACGTTTTGTTAGGATTTTGCCTTTGTATTTTTTTTAGTTTCTCAATGTTTTGGCTGTTTTTACTTCTAAATGAATTGTTACATTTTAGAAGATTTTGATTGAAATTGATTTTTCATAAATGAGTAAGCAAAAATAATGTATTTTTTCATAACATCTTTTTAATGATTTGATGAAAGAGAAGCTTCAAAAAAGCAAATTAATCATATCGAAAATAAAAATCGCTGTACATATTTTTGAAATATTTAAAAATCTTTCAAAATGAGTCAAGAAATCAGACAGAATTTTTTTAATTTACTTCAATAATTCTAAGAAAATTTAAGAATGACTAATTAAAAACTATCAGATATTTATTTTTCTCCACTTTTTCTACATTTCGTGTCTTTAAAATCATTTGGAATGTTTTGTAAAATATTTGAATAAAGGTGCACAACAACACAAAAATTGTTTTTTCGTAAAGAAGATTTGAATCCAAATTTCGATTGAATAAATTTTAACTTGTCTCGTTGATTTTTCAAACTAAAAAAAAATTTGCAGCGACGAAAATTGAATGTTTTTTTTGTTAATGATATTAGGGTATTTAATGTTTATAGCATAGCATAGCATAGCATAGCATGATTTTTTTTTTGAACTTTTACCAACATTAGTTCCGGCCCGCCACTGCTTCAAAAAATTAGATCTGGCCCGCAGGGCTAAAAGGTTGGGCACCCCTGCTCTAAGCAAAGTCTTAAAAAAAATTCTTAGCTACCAAATCCTTAAAAATTTATTTTAAAATGATATTAGTGCGAACAAACCAAATAAACAATTTCTCCCTGGACGGAATCCAGCAGCAATGGATAAATTGCCCTCTCCGGAGAAACCATTTTGATCGGCGAGGATTCGGTCCTCCGAACAACAGGACAAAGTTCCGGTAAATTTTTAATTTGCTTGTTTTTTTGTTTTTAATTTTCTTAAATTTCCTTTTCTCTTAGACAAGGACACAAACAAAACATGCAAGAGCTGCTTCTTTGGATCAAAATCGGCACACACTGAAGACAAAAATACATCAATCATCAATAGGGTTCCCAGAAAAAATTACCCCCTGCTCCACAAGCAAAAAACGGTTTTTGGGTTATTTTAAGCATCTGTGTAAATTTTGAGCGAAATTGGTTGAGATTAACCCATTGATTATTTGACCCAGAGTCCTAAAATAGGTCAAGGAACAATATTCAGCTTGTGGAGCGAGGTTTTGAGAAAAAGTCCCATATTCTGGGAACCCTAATCATCAATAAAGTTAAATAAAAAGTACATGTTTGCAAAAAAAAAAAATAGTTTTGATTGATTTTGCCCTAAATCATAAACGTGAGCGTCCGACAGCGGCAGGAAATTCTAAATAGCAAAGTCGCCCGAAAACGGCCCGTCAACGTCGATTTTCTCAAACGTCGATTTCGACGATCGTCGGACAAAGTGTTGCATATAAGCACGAAAAGGGCCCAAATTCCGTCGGAATTCGGGCCTTTTTGTCCGTCTGTCAGGGAATGGTCCTGAATAACAAAACCGTGCGTCGTCGCTAGAAAACCGTTTGACAATGTCAAAAAATGTTGATATTTTCAATTTTGACGTCGTATGGTTGCACGGACTACAAACGAAGGACGGACTAAGCAAAGTGAGTTATTCAGCTACAGTGTACAAAAGTACTGCGAAAATGTGAACTTTTTGTACCTACTTGAAACGGTACTTTGATTTTGAGTGTAAACAAATTGATTTTTTATGTTATGATTGTTTTGTGTATTGTTTTCGAACAGTTCCAAATAAGAAAAGATCCTGCCAAACAAAGCTTTCTGCCGAATGGTTTTCTGCTGAACTACTTATTATATATTCCGCCCAACAACATTCTGCCAAAAAACTTATTCGTCCTGAACAGTTATTCTGCCATCTCCCTGTTTGAAAAATGTCGCACGTCGTACAAGCTGTCGCGCGGTTTTGATTTTACCGTTTCGATATCGATTGGTCTAAAGGACGACAAACGTACGACAAACACTCGACCTGCCCGACATTGTTTTTTTTCATCGATTAACCTCCAATTCGACGTCGATTATCGTCGACGCAAACAGTTTGACAGTTCTTTTCAGTTGATCTTGTTCGGACTTGATTGCAACCGAGCCGAACCTAGAGTTGTTGTTGGTTTTAGGCTTTGGGAGGATTTTGGACAGTTTAAAGGTAAGTTGGAGCGAATGACCCATAGGGTTAAAGTTCCCCTAATAAAATCAACAACAACAACAAAGGTAAGTTGTGTTCTAGGTTGAACTACTGTTTCTGCCGGAGTGGGCGAGCGACCGAATCAAAGTGTCTTGTATTCCAGATTTCGGTCTTCGTGGCGGTATAGGAAGGAGAGGAGGAGGAGGACAGGAAATATGGTTTACTCGGCAGGCCATTCCGGAAGACGGGACGGGAAGGAACCAGTTTGTGAACGAGGAAGCGGTTGGTGAGTCATGTTTTAGAAACGATGGAGGAGGTGTGCTGGAAGTGCGATTGGACGATCGAAATTAAAAATAGGATGAATGGAACATCGCAAATTCTTAACTTTTCAGTCCAATAATTCCAAACTGAAAAATAAAAAAAATCTAAAATACTAAAGTTTAAAAAAAACTTCAACGCTGATTTGATTTGATAATTGTAAAATTAAATTATTTGATTTGATTTGATAATTGTAAAATTAAATTATAAAGTCTTAAGCCAAACATATATCTAGGGTTTTTTTCTCAAAATTTATTTTTCCTAAAAGAGCACGCAGCTAGCAACATCTAAACATAGAAACATGTACCCTTTCTGTAAAGGCTTATGAATTGATCTCAGTTGAAAGGTTCTCCAAATCTCTGAATTGCAAATGTAACATCCTGGAGCAGAACTGTTAAATTCTAATAAACACCAATTCTAATTCTAATTCTAAATTATAAAGTTTTTCTTTCTTATTTAAAATTCTAGCATTCCAGAACTTAAGAATGCAAGAATTTGAAAATTCTAAATTTATTTAATTTCTTGATATTGTACAAATTGTTAACATTCTCAAATTTCTTGAATTTATTAATTCTTAAAATTCTCAAAGTCTTCAAATATTAAAAAAATATATATGAAAAAAAATATGAAAATTTTGAAATTGACAAAAATTTAAATACTAAAATTCCCTAATTCTTAAATACTAAAATTCTTCAATTGATAAATACTAAAAATCTGACATTATAAAGTTCTTAAATTCCAAAAACGTTAGTCGCACGAGTTGGAATTTTGAATTCGAAAATTCTAAACATTATAAGTTCTAAAATTCTAAATTCTAAAAATGCTAAAATTCAAAAAAATTATATTTTAAATAAAAAAATACAAATTTTAGAATTTTAGAATTTTAGAATTTTAGAATTTTAGAATTTTAGAATTTTAGAATTTTAGAATTTTAGAATTTTAGAATTTTAGAATTTTAGAATTTTAGAATTTTAGAATTTTAGAATTTTAGAATTTTAGAATTTTAGAATTTTAGAATTTTAGAATTTTAGAATTTTAGAATTTTAGAATTTTAGAATTTTAGAATTTTAGAATTTTAGAATTTTAGAATTTTAGAATTTTAGAATTTTAGAATTTTAGAATTTTAGAATTTTAGAATTTTAGAATTTTAGAATTTTAGAATTTTAGAATTTTAGAATTTTAGAATTTTAGAATTTTAGAATTTTAGAATTTTAGAATTTTAGAATTTTAGAATTTTAGAATTTTAGAATTTTAGAATTTTAGAATTTTAGAATTTTAGAATTTTAGAATTTTAGAATTTTAGAATTTTAGAATTTTAGAATTTTAGAATTTTAGAATTTTAGAATTTTAGAATTTTAGAATTTTAGAATTTTAGAATTTTAGAATTTTAGAATTTTAGAATTTTAGAATTTTAGAATTTTAGAATTTTAGAATTTTAGAATTTTAGAATTTTAGAATTTTAGAATTTTAGAATTTTAGAATTTTAGAATTTTAGAATTTTAGAATTTTAGAATTTTAGAATTTTAGAATTTTAGAATTTTAGAATTTTAGAATTTTAGAATTTTAGAATTTTAGAATTTTAGAATTTTAGAATTTTAGAATTTTAGAATTTTAGAATTTTAGAATTTTAGAATTTTAGAATTTTAGAATTTTAGAATTTTAGAATTTTAGAATTTTAGAATTTTAGAATTTTAGAATTTTAGAATTTTAGAATTTTAGAATTTTAGAATTTTAGAATTTTAGAATTTTAGAATTTTAGAATTTTAGAATTTTAGAATTTTAGAATTTTAGAATTTTAGAATTTTAGAATTTTAGAATTTTAGAATTTTAGAATTTTAGAATTTTAGAATTTTAGAATTTTAGAATTTTAGAATTTTAGAATTTTAGAATTTTAGAATTTTAGAATTTTAGAATTTTAGAATTTTAGAATTTTAGAATTTTAGAATTTTAGAATTTTAGAATTTTAGAATTTTAGAATTTTAGAATTTTAGAATTTTAGAATTTTAGAATTTTAGAATTTTAGAATTTTAGAATTTTAGAATTTTAGAATTTTAGAATTTTAGAATTTTAGAATTTTAGAATTTTAGAATTTTAGAATTTTAGAATTTTAGAATTTTAGAATTTTAGAATTTTAGAATTTTAGAATTTTAGAATTTTAGAATTTTAGAATTTTAGAATTTTAGAATTTTAGAATTTTAGAATTTTAGAATTTTAGAATTTTAGAATTTTAGAATTTTAGAATTTTAGAATTTTAGAATTTTAGAATTTTAGAATTTTAGAATTTTAGAATTTTAGAATTTTAGAATTTTAGAATTTTAGAATTTTAGAATTTTAGAATTTTAGAATTTTAGAATTTTAGAATTTTAGAGTTTTAGAGTTTTAGAGTTTTAGAATTTTAGAATTTTAGAATTTTATTTAAGAATTTTAGAATTTTAGAATTTTAGAATTTTAGAATTTTAGAATTTTAGAATTTTAGAATTTTAGAATTTTAGAATTTTAGAATTTTAGAATTTTAGAATTTTAGAATTTTAGAATTTTAGAATTTTAGAATTTTAGAATTTTAGAATTTTAGAATTTTAGAATTTTAGAATTTTAGAATTTTAGAATTTTAGAATTTTAGAATTTTAGAATTTTAGAATTTTAGAATTTTAGAATTTTAGAATTTTAGAATTTTAGAATTTTAGAATTTTAGAATTTTAGAATTTTAGAATTTTAGAATTTTAGAATTTTAGAATTTTAGAATTTTAGAATTTTAGAATTTTAGAATTTTAGAATTTTAGAATTTTAGAATTTTAGAATTTTAGAATTTTAGAATTTTAGAATTTTAGAATTTTAGAATTTTAGAATTTTAGAATTTTAGAATTTTAGAATTTTAGAATTTTAGAATTTTAGAATTTTAGAATTTTAGAATTTTAGAATTTTAGAATTTTAGAATTTTAGAATTTTAGAATTTTAGAATTTTAGAATTTTAGAATTTTAGAATTTTAGAATTTTAGAATTTTAGAATTTTAGAATTTTAGAATTTTAGAATTTTAGAATTTTAGAATTTTAGAATTTTAGAATTTTAGAATTTTAGAATTTTAGAATTTTAGAATTTTAGAATTTTAGAATTTTAGAATTTTAGAATTTTAGAATTTTAGAATTTTAGAATTTTAGAATTTTAGAATTTTAGAATTTTAGAATTTTAGAATTTTAGAATTTTAGAATTTTAGAATTTTAGAATTTTAGAATTTTAGAATTTTAGAATTTTAGAATTTTAGAATTTTAGAATTTTAGAATTTTAGAATTTTAGAATTTTAGAATTTTAGAATTTTAGAATTTTAGAATTTTAGAATTTTAGAATTTTAGAATTTTAGAATTTTAGAATTTTAGAATTTTAGAATTTTAGAATTTTAGAATTTTAGAATTTTAGAATTTTAGAATTTTAGAATTTTAGAATTTTAGAATTTTAGAATTTTAGAATTTTAGAATTTTAGAATTTTAGAATTTTAGAATTTTAGAATTTTAGAATTTTAGAATTTTAGAATTTTAGAATTTTAGAATTTTAGAATTTTAGAATTTTAGATTTTAGAATTTTAGAATTTTAGAATTTTAGAATTTTAGAATTTTAGAATTTTAGAATTTTAGAATTTTAGAATTTTAGAATTTTAGAATTTTAGAATTTTAGAATTTTAGAATTTTAAAATTTTAGAATTTTAGAATTTTAGAATTTTAGAATTTTAGAATTTTAGAATTTTAGAATTTTAGAATTTTAGAATTTTAGAATTTTAGAATTTTAGAATTTTAGAATTTTAGAATTTTAGAATTTTAGAATTTTAGAATTTTAGAATTTTAGAATTTTAGAATTTTAGAATTTTAGAATTTTAGAATTTTAGAATTTTAGAATTTTAGAATTTTAGAATTTTAGAATTTTAGAATTTTAGAATTTTAGAATTTTAGAATTTTAGAATTTTAGAATTTTAGAATTTTAGAATTTTAGAATTTTAGAATTTTAGAATTTTAGAATTTTAGAATTTTAGAATTTTAGAATTCTAGAATTTTAGAATTTTAGAATTTTAGAATTTTAGAATTTTAGAATTTTAGAATTTTAGAATTTTAGAATTTTAGAATTTTAGAATTTTAGAATTTTAGAATTTTAGAATTTTAGAATTTTAGAATTTTAGAATTTTAGAATTTTAGAATTTTAGAATTTTAGAATTTTAGAATTTTAGAATTTTAGAATTTTAGAATTTTAGAATTTTAGAATTTTAGAATTTTAGAATTTTAGAATTTTAGAATTTTAGAATTTTAGAATTTTAGAATTTTAGAATTTTAGAATTTTAGAATTTTAGAATTTTAGAATTTTAGAATTTTAGAATTTTAGAATTTTAGAATTTTAGAATTTTAGAATTTTAGAATTTTAGAATTTTAGAATTTTAGAATTTTAGAATTTTAGAATTTTAGAATTTTAGAATTTTAGAATTTTAGAATTTTAGAATTTTAGAATTTTAGAATTTTAGAATTTTAGAATTTTAGAGTTTTAGAGTTTTAGAGTTTTAGAATTTTAGAATTTTAGAATTTTATTTAAGAATTTTAGAATTTTAGAATTTTAGAATTTTAGAATTTTAGAATTTTAGAATTTTAGAATTTTAGAATTTTAGAATTTTAGAATTTTAGAATTTTAGAATTTTAGAATTTTAGAATTTTAGAATTTTAGAATTTTAGAATTTTAGAATTTTAGAATTTTAGAATTTTAGAATTTTAGAATTTTAGAATTTTAGAATTTTAGAATTTTAGAATTTTAGAATTTTAGAATTTTAGAATTTTAGAATTTTAGAATTTTAGAATTTTAGAATTTTAGAATTTTAGAATTTTAGAATTTTAGAATTTTAGAATTTTAGAATTTTAGAATTTTAGAATTTTAGAATTTTAGAATTTTAGAATTTTAGAATTTTAGAATTTTAGAATTTTAGAATTTTAGAATTTTAGAATTTTAGAATTTTAGAATTTTAGAATTTTAGAATTTTAGAATTTTAGAATTTTAGAATTTTAGAATTTTAGAATTTTAAAAATTTAGATTTTTAGAATTTTAGAATTTTAGAATTTTAGAATTTTAGAATTTTAGAATTTTAGAATTTTAGAATTTTAGAATTTTAGAATTTTAGAATTTTAGAATTTTAGAGTTTTAGAATTTTAGAATTTTAGAATTTTAGAATTTTAGAATTTTAGAATTTTAGAATTTTAGAATTTTAGAATTTTAGAATTTTAGAATTTTAGAATTTTAGAATTTTAGAATTTTAGAATTTTAGATTTTGATATTTCTAGATTACTTTCCCAGAACATCCAATGCGCCATGGGTTTCCTATGTACATAGGACCTTTTGTTAAAGTAAGCGAGAATTTATAAATTTAGTTTTTCTTTTACAGTTCAAAAATACATATTTGAAATTTTATTGTCTTTAAATTTTATTATTATTCAAATCAGAATTTAATTTATAAATTATTGCCAATTGTTGACTGATGATATATTTTTTCAGGCAACAAACATATTCCAATCTGATCCTGCCGGAAACGTGTCGTAGAACCCACGGAAGCAGCCACGTTTTCTCAGACTCGTACTCCACAAACCCACGTTGTCTCGTACTACGGTAAACATCAATCCGTCGGAGATTGGCGTCGCATCCGGGGTTTGATCAGCTCGTCGAGGAGCAAAAGTCCAACACGACCAAGATGCTGCCACGGCCGCCTCAGAAGAACACCAACATCCAAGCCGGAAGCTGCGGTCAAGGCAAATCCCGAAGGAAGCCAAGTTGGAGAAGAATCAGCAATCCGCAAGTGAAATTAGGTGAACAAGTGAATATTTTTAAAAAAATTTGACAGCTTGAATAAAAAAATCAAAACAAAACAACAGTTTTTTCAACTGCAACATAACCTAAAAATCCGAATTGACAGCACACGACAATAGCACGACATTCTAAATAACAAAACCGTGCGACGTCGGTCGAATGTCGTACAACAATGTCGTACAATTTCGATCATCGATCGCACGACAAATACGACATTTTGGTGCAAAAACGTATGACATTCACGCGAAAGTCGTACGACATTGTCGTGCGACGTCGTACAATTGCACGGACGACAAACGACGGACGTCTGACGGACTTTTCAGTCAGGGCTGTACCGCCTTGT
The DNA here is from genome assembly GCF_016801865.2 of Culex pipiens pallens. Lineage (NCBI taxonomy): Eukaryota > Metazoa > Arthropoda > Insecta > Diptera > Culicidae > Culex > Culex pipiens. The sequence continues at coordinate 116,925,116 of NC_068938.1, forward strand.
ACGCCTAACGACATTCTGTCAATTGATTTTCTGCCTAACAAGCTTTTCTGCCAAACGTATTTTCTGCCGAATGACCTTTTCTGCCAAATGACCCGTTCCGCCGATTGTTTTTCTACAGTTCGGCTTTCCACCGAATGGCCCAGTCCCTATTTATGGTGTATTAATTCGAAAAATAAATGAGTAAATAACAAACATAAAAATACAGTGAATTGAAATGGTTCACAAAGACCCACAGTCTTTGGGAAGGATAATACCGAAACAACAAATTAAACTTACATGTGCATCCAAATTTCCGCTAAAATCTTCAGTTAAATCATCGGCAGCTCCTAGAGCGGAAAGTATTCCGATCCTTAATGACGGGACCATATATAGCTGTTGAAGCACAGAATTCATGTAGCATGTGGCACCGGCGTTTTTCAGTCCACAGAATCCATGGAACGGGCGTGGTCCCACCGGTGGTAGGTACTCCCATTCGCGCAGTGGCTCAATATTGGTGCAGAACATTTCCAATAAGTTCTCGACCAATATGTTTGTATTTTTAACGCTATGTTGGCATAAGGCTACCAGCAAATCACATGCAGCCGATATTGTTCGTGGGTTACGGCATACAGGAGGTGGTGCATTCCTCTCCAGATTTTGCGACTTTTTCCTCAACAGCAAATACTGACGCGAAGCACTAAACAAATAGTCATTAAGAATTTCCTGTGAGTAGATAAAACAAAATAACTAAATTGTAGAAATCATTATGGTAAGCCCTTACCATTATCAAATCGCTGTTGAGTGCTTTCACTTCTGGACTCAAATAGTACATAAGCTCTTTTGTCAAACATAAATGTCCTTCTAATAAATCATCATGTACTTGGGTTCCGCCTGTTATCTTAACATTGTGGCGAATAGTACGGAGCCACTCAATTTCTTGCGTGAGTAATTCCTTGCATATAGGTAATGGCCAGCCTAATGAGCAACCGTAGTTTAAAATGCGACAAAAAAGTTGGAAGTAATCTGAGCATGTCTCTTGATACTGAACAACGATCGAGTGTAAAAGCTTCACCAATAATTTTACCATGAATAAGAATGGTTTTCGATCGGCAGCGCAATACGTTGTGATGAGAAACAGCTGTTCGTACGCTGTTTGTCGTATGTGACATGACGGATTCATAAGTACTAAAGATGTAACGAAGTTGGACCACGAAATATCTCTGCTAAGCTTTTCATATGCGTTTTGGTGTAATATCAACGAAATGCACAGTACCTCCATCGCTTCTTTGCAAACAGCATAATCCTCGATCTTTGGAGTGGAAATATTCTGACTCAAATCAAACACCGAACCCAACATTTGAATGTTGTCTCCGGAAGCTGCCCATGCAACGTTCACGATAGCTTTTATGGTCGATGAATCCGGAATGTTTAGCTGAATAGCTGACCTATAAAAAAATCGACATTGTTCGCTTTGTGGTCCAGTTGAGAGCATTTCTTCAGCTATGTTTGAAGCCAATTTGTTGGCCATAGACTTTACAGTAAGTTCTGAACCTTCCGAAATCGCTTGTAAAGCTTGTTTTAGCACAACAACATGAGAACGATCAGCGTCATGATGAACGTTTTGCGAATTGTCACCAACCTGGCTCTGGACGTATCCCATGATGTACAAAAAGAATTTGACTAGCTTTAGCACACAGTGGAAAGCAGTCCGTTTTGTGTGCACGTCAGCGTTAGGCAAAAAGTTATTCTTGGTTAACAATCCCAACATGAACTGACCACCGCCGCAATGCAACCAGCAAGATTGGAAATAAAGCGTTGTCTCAGATCTTGGTTCTAGTGCCGGTATTAATAATGCATGTAGCGCCTCTAAATTGTACAGAATGCGTGCTGGTGCGGGATCAACAAAAAGTGACTCTGGATGACGGGCAGTAGCATTATTTTCAACCTCAGAATCGTATATGTTACACAAAGTGTGGATTTTCTTTACTGTATTCCTATCTATAGGCAAGAGATGCAACAGAGCGCTGCAGCTATCCCGCAACAGGTCTTGCTGTAAGTCACTACCTAACTGATACATTTTGAGAATAAAATCTATGTATTGCGTTTTCTGTGCAATTATTACACCCGGCAACATATCTTCCAAGTCGGATTTTATTAAATCTGGGCAAGGTCTGGGGGGTGACCCAGAACTTGTATCACTCGAACTATCAGGTGAGCTAGCTAATCCTGATCCATTGGGAGTTAGCTTCACTGTAATAAGTGTTTTGTCCCGAATATTGTAGCTGGACAACGGATGGTGATCTTCGACTATTTCTATCAAGTCTCCATTGCAGTTGAACATATCTATTTTCATATGGTTTGTAGACGGTTTGATTCGTTTTAGTAGACTTCGCTTAAATGAGCAAATCGTCTCGTTGGTGTGTGTGATTATTTCCAAATCCTCCAACTGTCGTCCTGGAGATTGGAAACGGACGTAAAGATGTATATGTTTTCCTCGCGAAGCCCTGCACAACGGTAGCCACAATCTTTCTCCTGTAAAGTTTTTATCACACTCTTTAATGTATTCTTGCAAAGTTTTTACAACACGGCACATTTTTTTCATCGTTGTTAGTCTTCTGCTAACGATATCATCTTCTGGCGTTTTGACGTTCTCATCAATCAGATTTGTTAACATTTTCACAGTTTCATAATAGTTTTGCAACCTATCGCAACAATCACCAATAAAATTTTCGTGAAACTCTGTTAAGCTTGCCTGCAGTCTTAAACTAAGAGCGGTCGATACCTCCTTAAGCAAGTCGATCGCTTTGTACGCAATATTTTCATCTGCGTCGGTAATTACACGCCAAAGGTAATCCTTTCCAATCAAATCTTCGTTGTCAAGAACATAGCCACGTTGTTTTCCTTTGAGGCGTTCTTCTTTTGAGTTGACTGCTTTGAAAAATCGCTCGAAACATTTGATGCCACTTTCCGTAAGTACAACCGGATCCAACTTGAGAAGATTATTTTCAAAAAAATCTTTATTGATTCCAGGATCCAAATCTGGTTCATCACCCATCAGCTTGCCAAACCATCTGAAACATTCTTCACGATCACTTGGAAATGCTGCATTCACGGTTAAGCATTGCCAGATCTGTTTTGCCTGCTCCGCGCACAGCCAAAGTTGTCCATCTTTAAGGAGGAACTTGAGAAACTCAAGCCGTTCTTGTATTTGCTGGGGATGCGGATAACGCATATCTAACAGCAAAGTTTTAGGGTCTAGTGAAGGCTCTAACCTGACACGAGCTCGGACTTTATCCATATATCTCGTCAAGCTGGTGGTGACCAAAATTACAAGTGTATGTTCATTTTGCAATCTGTCAATTACCTGTTGCCTTGTAAGCAACTGATGGATTCGTTGTGTATGGCTTGTTGTTGTTTCATAGAGCGTACAAATTTCTCGTATGAGCCTCAATGCGGGTAGTGCCCAGTCGTCGCCACGTTTAAGCTCGTCTACACACTTATCCAGCCAAATTGTCTTCTGTGCATCACGTTCTTGGGAACAGCTGTAGTCTAAAATCTTGACATGGGAAGCTAATGCTTGATCCAGAACTTCCGGCGGTATATCAGCACTGTGTGCCAGTGTCCAGAACAATTTCAGTACTTTCTGTGCCATCACACCGTTTTTATCATCTTCTGCAAGACGTCTGTTCAATTCTAGAAGCCGTTCGCGTTGCTTTTTGTTGGCTGTTTTCATGCACGTCTGAAAACACTTGAACAAATAGTCCAGCTGCTCGGTATTGAAGTCCCAAGCGAGCTTGGCCAGTAAATCATGCACATTCTTAACGATCGCTTCGTGTTTTCCTGCTTGAGCGCGCCACACAGCATCTAGATCATCAAATGTGAGCGCTTTCTCCTTAATAAGAAAACGGAGTATTTTCTCCAGCTTTTCAACATATTGTGGCTGATGCAATGAATCGCGAAGAACAATACCCAACACATTGTTTTCTCGTATCCACTCCTGCAATGAAAAAGAAAAATACTGTGATAGATTGTTATCATGACATTGTGTTACATATACGTCTTCAACCATAGAACACAGTGACTGGCCGATTATTCAGACTCCGTATAAGTAAGGCTACCAACTTTTGCTGATCAAAACTCCGTAGGGGAGTTTGGGGTAATATGGACAGTGGGGGTAATTTGGACACCCCTTTAAAAATCACGTTTTCTTCGGATATAAAGTGAAAACGGCAATTTAAGTGATAAGGCTAGTACTAGTAATGGCCTAGGAGTATGGACAAACCAAAAAAGTTGGAATAGGTTAAGTAGTTTTGGTATAATGTGTAAAAGTTTCCAAAGGCCGGTTGGTAGTGCCTTAAATTCTAATATTTGAAGGTTAGGAAATAAGGTTTTGCAGGGGTTATATGGCAAAAAAGTGGACATTTTTTGTTTAAGGGGGTTGCTTGGACGATGCCTGAGATATGTACGTATAAAAATTGTGCATTTTATCCATTTTTTTCATCAAAAATCGCAATTAATGATAGAATATGCTATGGGGGTAATTTGGACATGGCTTGTGGGGTAATTTGGACATACCTTGGAAAAAAACCCTTTAAAAGAACTAATGTTCACTAGGGGAATTATGGAATGCATTATGAATTGAAATGAAATAAAGATTATTATTATTATTAGATTATTATTATTACCTGAAAGTCTACCTGTCAGGCAACAAAAAAGTAACTTTCATGGTTGGATGAGTTTTTAAAGGGATTTAGATAAATTTAGAGGGATTTAATATGTCAAAAACAATCAAAAATGAATGTGAGCAATGAGAACTTTCACAAAACCTCTATTTTTTTATTTAGATAAATGTATTCCAATATTCGAATTGATGAAAATCTGATTACTGTACATTTGGCGTTCAGCAAGACTCTAATGTTGATTGCTTTTAATTAATTTCTTTGACATTTCTAATTTCTATGCTGGTTTACAATAATATTTAAATTTGAAGGGCTACAGAATGTAAAAAAAAAAAAAATATTTTCAGGCTGATAAATTCTATATAAAGATTGATTTATATAAACATAAACGATACCTTAATCACTAAAAACAAGTATAGTGTGCCTGATCCAGAATCAATGTTTAAATCAAATCAGTTTCAATTTAATGATTGAATTATGTATACTACACTGAACTATTTGTTATCTTCCTATTGCATTATAGTTCTATCACAAAATCATTATTTAAACCTTTGATGAAATATTGTGAGCAACACTTCAAAATATAAAGCAATTACAAAACCAGGTTGAAGGATAAAAAACATGCTCAAAAAATCAAATGTTAAACTTATTCTTCAACATGTGTCCAAATTACCCCACAAAAGGTGTTCATATTACCCCACAAGGTATGTCCACATTACCCCACAAGGCATGTCCAAATTACCCCACAAGGCATGTCCAAATTACCCCATAGGGGTGTTCATATTACCCCCACACAAAAATGTGGGGGTAATTTGGACACCTTTTAATTTTTGCGATAAAAATGGGTTTTTCATCAAAATTTATCGAAATGAATGACATTTTTCCATCAAATATGGTCTCTATTATCCTCTGGTGTCATCCACATTCCTTTAAAATATCCATACAGCCCGTAACAGAGCAATTTCCTTAGGGTGTCCAAATTACCCCACACTCCCCTACACTTTATTTAACGAAAACTGTTGAGGAATTGTTTACTTATATTTTTTTCAAGACTAGATCGATGCCGGTGTGTTCTTTTGTACTGACTGAGATCAAAATAAAATTTACCCGCCAAGGTGACCATTTGTCAAACTGACATTTCTGGGGTGCGTTCACAAAGTGCTGCAACAACGGCAGCACTGAACACACCCACAGCGTGACAAAACATGCTACACGAAAATGTATCCTGAAATGTCAAAATGAAGTATTTCATTTACCGCGGTAGACACCGGTGGATAATAATCAAATTAACAAAAGCCCTCCGTATTTTTTTGTTTGGCCATCAGGGTGAATCCTGTTAATGAACCTCGCCTAATTTTTGATATGTTATGTAAAACTGTCCGAGGAATCCGTTAAACATATTTTCAGATATAGGCTCTTTGGTCCAGACACCGTCAAAATGGCATTTGATGTTTTCATAAGACTTTTTCAAATGTGAGACTAGATTTTTGAAACTCCACATTATTTTTTCTTGGAAGTCAAACTTATCATCTTTCATTTGCGCCCAAGACAGCTAAAATCGGTTGGAATGGAGCGAAGTTATGATTTTTTTTTGAAAAAAGTGGTTTTTGTAAAATCGACGAAAATGGTAATTTTCCAGACCACCCTAACACGACGTAGGCCACCCTAATGGCCAAACAAAAAAATACGGGTCGAATTACACTGAAAGAAAGGCACATAGCAATATCACATGTTTTACACATGGATCTACCCCATACGACTTAACATGTGAATGTCATGTGCAAATCACATAGAAAATTTTAATCCCGCTGCATATTCAAACCAAGTGAAAATCACGTTGAAAATGATGAAAATGAAATGGATTGCACATTCAAATCAAATGATTTTCTTTTTCTTTTCAAATGAATAGTTAAAAAAAAGTGATTTTCTTTGTTAAAGAAAAAATAGTTTTATATATCCTATATCGTTTATTGCAAAATTTTTTTTTTTTCGCGAATACACCAATATATCACATTTTCGAGACCGGAACTTCGGGTGATCAGCGAACCGTGGCTACAATATCACAATCCGGAACTATTGCGAGGTCTCCATGGAAATTTTCGTATCTTCGCGGGGAGCCACTACGAGCAGCGGCAGCAGGATGCGGTCGATGGAAACTGTTTTGCCCGAAACAAGTTTACCAGGAATTCAAAACCTTTTAGACTCGTCGATGAATTTGGATTCCAAACGAAATTTACTGAAAAAAAATGAAAAAAATCCTGTTTATCGCTTATTTTTAAAAGAAATAATCAGAAAATGCTTACCACAGTTTAGAAGCATAGTATTAACAATTAAAACACACTTTAGCAGCTAAAAACACAATTTTAATGAGCGAGCTCTCAACTCGATCTTTTTGTAGATAGCCATCTTGCTTTGGGACTGATTTTCGCCATTTCAACTTCAATATCTAAAACATTTGACATTAACGTGATTTCCACTTGAAAACCAAAGGATAAGTCAATTGGGGCAAATCAAAGTGCAATTCATGTGAATCAGACATGAAAATCTCATGAAAAAAGAGTGGATCAATATGGGTTGAACTAATGTGGGTTTCACGTCCATTAGACATGTTAAACATGTGTAGGTCTAATGAAAAGCATGTAAATTTACCATGTTGATTTTTTGAGACACTCACGTGAAAAAACACATGAATTTACTATATTGGATTCTTTCAGTGTATTTTGGCCAAGGAACCCCCAGAAAAATTTTGAGCCAAATCGAAGCACTTTTTTTTCTTTAACTTTCATACGGAACTGCTGTATAAATCTCATCATAAAATTCCGCATAAATCCGTGTAGAGGGTGACGGTTCTCGAGATTTTCAATTTCCCGGAAATCGAGAGGTGAATTTGGCCAAATCCCGAGAAATCCCAGGACCCCGGAGTGTTTTTACTATGCCAATAGCGGCAATAATTTAAAAGGAAAAGTAATAATTTAGTCAAAATTTAGTTTCTCTTCAATGAATTGTATTTAAATTAATTCATACTTATTCTTAAGACATGAATGCCACAAAAGTGGTAACATGTCTATAATAAAAAAAAATACTAATTCTTTGAAACTTTAAGCTTTTCAGATGCAAAATTGTAGTTTAAAATGTTTACGAATCTTAATTGGCACTGCACAGTGGTCCAGATCGCAAAATTAAGTGGAAAATGGATTTTCCGAAAAATGGTGACGTTTTGGAGCTTTGGTGTCTTCAGAAGAGTTGTTGCAAATGGAAAGGGGCAACTTTTGGTTTGGTTCAAAATTAGGGTGGTTCACGATTAGGGTGATTTTGAAAATCTAACTTTTCAGGAATATTTTTGGGAATTTTTTTGTCTTCTAGAAAGTTGATGGGCTTGCCAATTCAAGCAACTTTGTCGAAGACACCAAAATTTTATCTCGTAATCTACGCCTTCTATGACCAAATTTATAAAAAGCATCTGAGCATACCTTCAAAAATCAGTTTTTTGAACGTGGCAATTCAGGGTTAACTTTTAGAGAAAAGTGATATTCGGAGCACTTTTAGAGCTCTACAAAACAAACATTTTCATTTTTTGACATGTCAATTTGGACTTAAGGGTCAAAAGTTACAGCCATTTTAAGGTAAAAAAGATGCAAATTTAAAACTTAAATATCTCAAAATGGCGCAAGCCAAATTTTAAGCACTAGGTTGCATTTGAAAGAAGAGATCTAGCACTACAAACGCTGAAAAAATCTCAGGGGTGTTTTTCTTTAAACTTGAGATATCTTCATTTGAAAAAGTCTAATTTTCAAGGGAAAACCATATGGGACCACCCTAACGAAATTCGAAAATTGTCCAAATATATGTTTTTCCATGTAATTTTGCCCGCTGAATCTGAATCTGCCCTCAGAATTGAGCCAAAATGTCAACAAATCGATTTTTGGTCATATTTTGGGTTTAAATGATAATTTTACATGGAAACCCAAAATATGACCAAAAATCGATTTGTTGACATTTTGGCTCAATTCTGAGGGCAGATTCAGATTCAGCGGGCAAAATTACATGGAAAAACATATATTTGGACAATTTTCGAATTTCGTTAGGGTGGTCCCATATGGTTTTCCCTTGAAAATTAGACTTTTTCAAATGAAGATATCTCAAGTTTAAAGAAAAACACCCCTGAGATTTTTTCAGCGTTTGTAGTGCTAGATCTCTTCTTTCAAATGCAACCTAGTGCTTAAAATTTGGCTTGCGCCATTTTGAGATATTTAAGTTTTAAATTTGCATCTTTTTTACCTTAAAATGGCTGTAACTTTTGACCCTTAAGTCCAAATTGACATGTCAAAAAATGAAAATGTTTGTTTTGTAGAGCTCTAAAAGTGCTCCGAATATCACTTTTCTCTAAAAGTTAACCCTGAATTGCCATGTTCAAAAAACTGATTTTTGAAGGTTTGCTCAGATGCTTTTTATAAATTTGGTCATAGAAGGCGTAGATTACGAGATAAAATTTTGGTGTCTTCGACAAAGTTGCTTGAATTGGCAAGCCCATCAACTTTCTAGAAGACAAAAAAATTCCCAAAAATATTCCTGAAAAGTTAGATTTTCAAAATCACCCTAATCGTGAACCACCCTAATTTTGAACCAAACCAAAAGTTGCCCCTTTCCATTTGCAACAACTCTTCTGAAGACACCAAAGCTCCAAAACGTCACCATTTTTCGGAAAATCCATTTTCCACTTAATTTTGCGATCTGGACCACTGTGCACTGAGTAATTTTTCTCATGTTTCAAAACTTGTGTCAGGAACTTCTTATTATATTTTTGTGAAGTAAACAAAATAGCTAATATATAGGGGAACAGCATCTAATTCCAGCGTGCCTCTAATATTGGCAGGTCAGAACTTTGACATTCAGTTAAAGCTAATTAATAGCGTTTTCAACTGAAATCGAGTTATAAACAGCTCAATAAGAAGTGAGCAAGCAAGTTTCTATAAAAAGTTTTGCAAAATTAGTTTTTTAAATAGTGAAAATCAGCAAATTGGATGGAGTTAGGAGCAAGAGCTTAACCTGCAAAACATACGAGAATTTCGCCTAATATCTAATTATCGGGATTTTTGCAATATGATAAATAACGATGAACTTATTTTGAAAAAGCAATTCCCTCTTAGAAATAATAAATAAAAATTATATTAAAAAAAACTTCAGATTTCATTTCTTGGGAAATTTGCCTTTAACGGTACACATCAACCATCGCTTTTGCACCCAGATTTCTGTTACAGACATTTTAGTATCTTCAAAAATACGGGAACTATCGATATGATTTTTTATTCATCCCCTAAATTACAGTCTTCAAAGTTATTTACAATAAAGTTTGACCATTTTGACAATCAGATTCTTTCAGGATTGGGTCCGTAAGTTTGACAAATTTGGAATAAGAAGACAACAACTTCTTCGGTTGCTGTGCACCCTTAAGTAAGCTTTAATGTAAATTTTGGGGTCCACATTTTTTTGGCTTCTCTCAATAATAGTTATTGGAACTATTGATAAGTTAAATTTTACACTTTCTGAATAAGAAGATTAGAGAAGCATTATTCAAACTTGAACATCGAACATTGAATATCCAATGTTCTAAGCAATTAGGATATTTTCAAATAATTTTCTGGTATGTTTATGTAATTTTGCTTCGATATTTATAAGTTTAAAATTTCCCGGGAGTCTCGACCGAATTTCCCGGAAGGTCCAAAAATGGTCGATTTCCCGATTTTTTTTCCCGGGAATTCCATCTCGTCATCCTCTAAATCCGTGTTATGCGAAACAATCCGTACAAAAATCCGGTTGGCTAAAATCCGCGAAGAGGGTTAAAATTCGGTATGGTAGAATAAAATCCGTACAATTGGTAGCCTTACGTATAAGCTAAAAATAATTTAGGAGTTGTTTTTTTCACTTACCGCCATTTTTTCTGCATTCAGTATATCGTTGTCTTCGTCTGAAATCTGCCGATGTGGGAAGTACGATACATACCCGAGCACTTTATTTATTTCATTTAATGCATTCATCTTTCCATTGAAGCTTGAAATTTGCAACACACGCAAAATTATTCTGAGTCGACACATTTCTAACGCTCGCAGCAGATTTTCCTGATTTGGTACATGACTTATCAAGGCACGGGCATATTTTACAATACCATTTATAATATCGTTTTTTCCTTCAAATTTGGCTTCTCGTTTCAACTCATCGTCTGATAGGGATTCCAAAATATCCAAAACAACGTCCCAAATCGGCATGAAATACCTTTCAACTGTTGATACCGTTAAAAACTCTGCACACTGCCCAAATGGTTGCAAAAGGGTGTGCAAAGTATTGAGCGTTAGTTTTTCTGGATTATCTTCACCTTCACATTTTGTATATGATGGACTAGCAATTGATGTATCACTGTTGCATTTATCTTTCAAACATTGCTTGCGAAAATTCGAAATTTCCAAATTCATTCGATCTTGGAAGTTGTCAAATCCTTTGTGAAGCCCGAAGTGGTTGATCAGATCAACGAGCCAGCCACGTGGATTTTTAGGCTCAGGAGGTGAATTTGCATAAATTTGACTGCCCTGAACAATATGTTCAGTGTCCGCCTGGGCCAGATGTAGTTCTTGTGGACGAGATGCATTATGAGTGTGAAATTTATTATCTGGATCAAAAACAACCGATAGCAGTTTCAAAAGATGATAATTGTCTCGTTTCATGTGCAGCGAAATCAAGTGGAGCAATTTGCTGCATGACATTAAAATGCAATGATGAATATTGTATTTCCATGACGAGACTGCTTCATCAGTTAAAATTTTGATAAATGATGTTGAAAGTCCATCTCGGTAGAATTTAACACATGGTGAACAATCACCATCGATTCCTGCAATAAAGTAAGATTTTTTTTTCAACTGAACTGTGTTGCTGCAAAAACTCGTGATTTAAAAAATAAAAAGTAGATTCCCCCTACGTATGGTAACGGCGTTAGTCCTGCGTAATATGTCACTCCCCAAGAAAAGGGGTCAAGAAATGGCTTTACGAACATCAAAACAAAAAAAGGGGACCGATTTCTGGGGGATTTTTAACGGGATGGTAACGTCGGTACCATGCGTCACTATTTATAAAATCATTAATATTCAAAAACCTGTATAGCCGCTTATAAAACCTTAACTGTCAAAAGTGTATGAGTTAAAACCTTGTTAACATTTTTGGAACCCACCCTGCGCCCAACGCCTATGCCAATAAAGCGTCTTAGTAAGAAATTTACCAACACATTTGTTCGAGCCGCTGTCAACCCGCCCGAAGAATTTTTGAAGGTGAGCAGTGTCAAACCCCCCGACTGCTGCGATCATCAACGAGAAGGTTGGCAATAGCAAACGGTGCGCAAACGAGAGAGTGTAGAGAGTTTTTTGGCCCGCAACGAACGGGTTTGCGCGATCCACATACACAATTTCTTGACCAACTTTGAACGTAACACAAATTTTTTTTTTCTTTGCGCTTTTTAGTTGCAAATTTCACGGGGACCTTAATTAAATAACTCTACAGTATGTAAAAAAAGTATTTACACCCCTTGGGCACTATGCACGTTTTTAAATACCTGGGCAAAAAGAAAGTTTGATCCACGAGAGCAAACATTACGAAAGTCCATACATTTTTGGCATATTCCTCAAACGAAACCATAACAACGTTTTTGCCTAGTGTTGAGACGTCGCGCCCGGTTGAAATATCTCGTACGAACACCCCTCGTACGGACCGAACCCAAAAGTGGGTAACGGTCAGGCACGCTATGAGTAGTATGACTGACAGGGTGGGATGAGCAAATGTAAACATTGCAAACGGAGAAGAAGGTGAAGGTAGATTTCTTCACGCACAAAACAACTCCAAAAAGTTGCAAGTTGAACAAACAAACATAAAGAGGAAAAGCTCGCAGTCGCATCGTATGCGGTCCACCGCGGACTCCGGAAGTGGCGTGAAATCCGGTCGATTTCGGTGTTTTTCGGTGGGGAAAAGTGCGTAGAAAGTCCTCAACCGGTGCCAAAGCGTGCGGGCGGGGCCTCGGGCAGTGCTTTTGGGTGCGGCTCTTGCGAGCGGACGGGAATCGACGCGCGTAGTGTTAAACGACGGATTCGAGTGATCGTTCGAGAGCGTGCGGATCAGCGGTGCCAAATCCCGCTGTGGCGGACGGTTCGAAGTACGCGCGCGAGCGTGTCCACCGGATAGTGTAGTGCGCTAAGGAAAGAATAATTTGCAGAGTGGAAATATACAGAGAAAGGAAAACAAGATGTCGAAGAAGCAGAACAAGTGGCCGCTGGACGGTAGGGTCACACGGTCGAAGTCAATCATCGGAACAAACATGGAGGAAAAACTGGCCAAAGGAAAGGACTCCGGGAGAGCTCAGCAGGGAACATCGGGAACCAGTGCGGCGACTTACGCTGGAGTGACAACCAGCCCGGCGGCAAGTACCTCAACGGTCTCCGTCCAGCAGGAGGTCACTGGGCAACGGGGAGTGGTTTATTTCGAACCCATCGATACCGGTAAAGAGTATCCGACTCAACCGGTGGAGCTGGCTAGGATTCTGACCCAAAAGAGATTCAAGGATTACCGGGAGGTGACGAAGATTGGGCGGTTCCAGTTCAAGGTGGTGGTCACGGACGCCGGCGCGGAGAACAAGTTAAAGTCCCTGAATCTCGCAAGCCACAATCTCAAGATCCACCTCCCACGGAAGAACAGCTCGACAATCCTTTTCGTCAAAGGAGTTCCGCTGGATTTCGGAGATGAGGAGATCAAGGACTGCATCACAACAGAGACGGAGGTTCTGGAGGTGCAGCGGATCAAGAGGAGGGTGAAAGAGAATCTGGTTGACACGTCCAACCTGAGGATTACGGTAGCAGGCCAAAAGGTTCCCCGCTTGGTCAAGATATATGGCTGCGCCTTTAAATGCGAGCTGTACATTTTCCCCATTCGCCAATGCCAGAACTGCTGGAGGTTTGGCCACAGTGCTAAAAATGCACTAGCAAGCGGCGGTGCAGAATTTGCGGGCGTGGCCACGGAGAAGAGGATTGCGGAGAGCAGGATCACTGCCCCAACTGCAAAGGTCAGCACCGGGCCTCGAGTAAGGACTGCGCAGAACGACGAAGGATACAAAGGATCCTGGATACCATGCGGACGAAGCAGATCGGATACAAGGAAGCGGAAGAAGCAGCTTTCCCTAAAACGACAAATGGGTTTGAGGGATTGGAAGAGGAAGGAGACGAAGGCGTCGTTTCGTACCCCCCCTTGCAAGTAAACCGACAACGAAACAATCGCCCCGAAATTTCGGGTCGGGTCCAAGACTCATCGGGGGGTGCAAACCAAGCGGAAATCATCCGGCCGGAAGGCGGAGGCTGTCAATGTCCGGAAAACCCCTTCAAAACCACCGACTTTGAGCGATTTCTGGACAAGATGCGCAGAGAGTTCTTGGCCGAAGTAAGGAACCAGAATTGGATACAACCGTTGAAGATTCTGCAGGCACACATCGGCAAGAAAGTCCAGGAAGTATCCTCAGAGTTTATTGTTTATTGTTTATTGTAAAAAATATCATTTGACTACTTATGGTCTATATGATTAGGCTTTCGAGCGGGGTTGGAGCGGGATCAGCTCATTGTGGAAGTCGCGAACAGGATCCAGGACATCATAGAGAGGAACTCATCACCGAACGGGAACGGAAACAGAACAGCCGATAAGCACAACAGTGGCGTGTAAGAAACTCAACATCCTACAAAACAACGTGCAAAGTATTCGCCCGTCGGAGACGAGGGAAGAACTGTATCGATTCCTAGTAGACAACGAGATCCACGTAGCGCTGCTGCAAGAAATCTGGTTAAAACAGAAAGAGCACTTCCGGATGGCCCACTACAGGATGGCGAGCCAAAGAAGAAACGAAGGTTGGGGAGGAGTAGCAGTTCTGGTACACGAAAGTTTGGAGTTCGAAGAAATAAAGTTTCACAACTTACTGCCAGTGGAGGTTATCGCTGTCAAAGTAGTGAAAGGATTCGACCCAATTACCTTCGTATCAGTCTACGTACCGCCAAACCGGGAACTGCACAAGGAATGTCTCGGGAAGATCGAAAAGCTCTTCGAAGAACTGCAGGACCTGAATGGCGAGGTCTTGGTCGGAGGGGACTTCAACGGGCACCATCAGAACTGGGACTGCAACATCAAACCGTGTCCGAAGGGGATCCTCATTCAGCGATTGATGATGTCCTCGAGAATGGTCCTCATGAACAAGCAGCAAGCCTCAACGTGTATGACCACTGCTACAAGACCAAGCTCGACCCCCGACATCTCCTTCGCCACTCCGGGACTGGTTAGGAAAGCGTCCTGGGAAGTCTTGGATCAGGAGTTTGGGAGTCTGCATCTGTGCATCCTGGCTCAGATTAGCAGCGTGATTCCGGTGTTCCCGAGGAAGACCACAAAAATAAACCAGGAAAAGGCCATCAAGCTGCTGAACCAAGTCGATCCAGATTGCATTCAAGACCCGGAGGAAATGCAGAACATTCTGGAAGAGTGTTTGGCGAAAGCATCGTACGTGGTAAAAAACAAGAAAGCCAACTATTTGAAGCGATGGTGGAACGAAGACATTGAGGCAGCCTACGTAGCCAAACGAGAACAGTTGAGACGCTACAACAAGACCAAATCCCTCACAAACCAACTGGAACTACAGAAGAGACGAGCTGTTTTGAAACGGTTGATAAGGCGAGCGAAGCGGGAGTACAACAAGGAACTCAGCGAGCAAGTGGATGAATCAACCCCTTTGAAACAGCTTTGGAACATCATTAAAGGTCTGGACGTAGCGTTAACCCAACAAGTCTCGGCGAAACCGGAAATGTCGGAGGAGGACGGTAAGGCGTTCATGAAGTACTACTACGATGGGAAGCTCAAGGAGACGTGCCGACCGGAGATCCGAACCAACGAAGAGCTGAAAGGATACGAACGCCCAATCACAGTAACCGAAATCCTGAACACGCTCAAAAGGAAGAAGAAGCACTCGGCACCTGGTGGAGACGGAGTGTCTTACGCGATCATCAAGGGACTTGACCTGGGATTTCAGACCAAGCTGTGCGAAATGCTCAACCACGTTTTCGTCAGCGAGGAAATCCCGGAAAGGTGGAGGTGCGTCAAGGTGAAACCGATCCCCAAGCAAAAAGGCGATCCTCTTTCCCCGTCCTCCAGAAGGCCGATAGCCTTGATGAACGTCAACCTCAAGTTGATCAACAGCACGGTTAAGGACAGGTTGAATGAGTTCGCGGAGGCTGAAAATCTTCTACCTAAACTGTCTTTTGGGTTTCGGAAGAACTGTTCAGCAATTACCTGCGTCAACTACCTAGTCAACCGGATCAAGGAGGCGAAACGGGAGAAAGATCAGGCCATCGGAGTGTTCTTGGATCTGTCCGGCGCCTTTGATAGCGTCGATCTTAACATCCTCATGAAAACGCTGGTCAACTTGGGTATCCCTGGGAAGCTCATTTCCTGGTTATTCACCTACCTGAGCAAAAGGACCCAAGTGCTCGAGACGGACGGCAGCAAACTAACAGCAGACACCAGTGAGGGGCTACCACAGGGATGCCCAGGATCTCCTATAGTCTTCAACTTCTACACCATCCCCCTGCACGATGTCAAAGAAGACGGTAGTGAGCTGATCCAGTTCGCGGACGACTTCGCTGTGTTGGGAATTGGAGATACATTGGAAGAAGCAGCAAACCGAACTAACCGATTCCTGGAAAAGTTGGCAGCAGCCCTAGAGAGCCTGAATCTGACCATCAACGTCAGCAAATGTGCAGCGATCGCGTTCACCAACAAAAACCACGAACACTTGAAGATAAAAATCAGACGGGAAAAGGTGGAGATCAACAACACCCACAAGTACCTCGGTTTCACTATGGACAAGACATTGACCCACAGAAAGCACATAGAGGATGTGAAGGAAAAAGGCGCGTCCAAAATCAACATCATCAAGTTGCTGGGCAGAAGGAACAGCGGAGCATGTCCCGACACCTTGGTCAAGGTCGGAAACGCCCTGATTAGAAGCAAGACCGAGTACGGAGCACCGATCTACGGAGCAGCGGCACCAAGCAACCTACAGAAAATCCAAACCGTCCATAATGCTTATCTGAGAAGTGCAATGGGATACCTGAAGACCACACCGATCCACGTGATTCAAGCAGAAGCGGGCCAACTTCCAGTCAAAGACAGAATTGAGTTTTTGACCCTGAAGGAGATTCTCAAAGCAAAGTTTCACGGCAACCAACTTCAACCCTTCATCGAAAACGCAATCAATTCTGACGCGGACAACGGAACGTTCCTGACCAAGATCGCGGTGAAGCACAACGATGTCGTCTGCCAACTTCAACCAAAGGATCGGTTACTGGAAAGCAACCTAAGGCGGGTTGGCCCGGCAGCCAAGAACAAGATCAGGAACAAGCTCTTCAAAGGGCAAAAACCCAAGCACGACTACGGAATACACTTCTGGAAACGGAAATTCCTGGAGGTAAAACAAGACCGGTATGACGGGTTCAAACTCGTTTACACGGACGGATCCAAATCGAACGATGGTGTGGCCGCTGGAGTGTACGACGATTCGGACCAGGAAGTGCTGCAGCTCAAAATGAACGAAAATTTCTCAATTACGAACGCGGAACTTCTGGGAATCTACGAGGGAGTACAGATGATCAGGCGAAAAGGCTACGAGAAGGCGGCAGTAATAACAGACTCTCAAGGAGCTTGCCTCACACTGAACAATCCATCGCTGGTGAAAGAAAACTATCTGGTCTGGGAAATTTGGAAACAACTCGAGGCAGCAGCTCCCCAGGACATCCGTGTCCAGTGGGTACCGAGCCACCAGGAGATCCGAGGAAATGAACGAGCAGACGAAGTAGCGGTAAAGGCCAGAAAAGGAAAACAAAATCTTTTCAACACACTTACACACAGAAAAAAAATCTTGGTAATATTACATCTGGGAAGGGGTACATCTTTTATGTCAGAAAAAAGGTGTAATGTTACCTCTGAAAATGTGTAATTTTACCACTTTTCTGGTGTAATGTCACTTTTTCAGTCTAAATTGAGGTAATATTACATCATAAAAGAGGTAATATTCAACCTTCCAAAATAACAGCTTCCAAATTTACATTATTTTTTACTGTGCACTCGGAGATGGAATCAAGCTAGCAGAAAAAGAAATTTGGGACAGCTGGACAAGAAACTACACCAATTTTAAGATGGGTTTGTTTTGATTTTATTTCGCAAATTTGAGATCACTGAACCGAACTTCATTTTGCTTGGTGACTTTGCTGAAATTTAAAAAGTGACAGTTCTAGGGACTTAGCGTTTTCAAAGCGGGTGTTCTGGTAAGTTTGGCAAATTAATTTTTTTATTAAAAATATCACTAATTTGTATGTTTTACAGCATCATTCATGGCGCACCGAGTTGATTAACACTCGAGAGGAACCGAAAGCCAAGAAGCAGCAAAAGTTGTTTCTACCGGGCGTTGCCATCCAAGAATAAAATCAACAAATACTTCCGGATTTTTTTCGCAGTTGTGCTTTACCATCTTTTTATATTTTAATCTTTTCAAATTCAGCTCTTGATACTCATCGATGACCCTCCTGGAAGACGACCGTCCCGCCGGAACCATCACCCATCGAAATGTCCACCGGTGGAAGGACCGCCGGAAGCAGTTGAAAGCGACCGCTGACGGCATCGCCGGTGGCGGCTAACAGGAAGGTTCAGGCCGCAGATTCAGCGCGTTCTCCTGCACGACAACTCCACACCAGCTTCGTAACGCTGTAGCTGCTCCCTCGTCACAAAAGTTCGGCAACAATCTGGGCGACTACTTGCTCCCTCGATAATCCAGGCCGCGGTCAAGCTGTAACAGTACGGGAGTCGTACGATGCGCAGCAAGCTGAACCGAGGTGGAGGAGAACCAATGCAATGCAGAAATGCCAACCTTTCTCGGCCAGGTTCTGCAGGAAGAAATACCCAATGCCAACACACTACCCTTCTTGAAACACTCCCGCTTTTGCGCCAGTGTGGCCCCGATCGCCACACTGCGGAAGGTCTGTTACGAGCCCGACTAGTTCTGCTCAGGGCGGGTTGTGGAACAATCGCAAATGTACAACGGCAAAGATACCCAAAAATCTACAGCAAAATCGAAATTAAAAGCCAAAACCAAATTGCAGTCAACAATGCAACGAATAAACAAACTGTACTTGGGGAATGAACATAATTTTTATTGCCCTGGCAAAATGCATCAGGGACGACTTGGGGATCTTAATCTAGCTGATCTGACCTGATTTTTCGCTTGTCGTTCTTCTCGCTACCGCTCGTGCTGTTGATGTTCACGTGGCCGCTCGATGCTCGTGCAGCCGCTGGCAGGAACGCGGGTGAACCCCACAGCTGCGTGCGCCGTCTGCTGTTCGGCGTCTTGTCGTCAGATGACTACGTGCAGGACGAAGAGATGATCACGTGGCCGGAGCGGCTCTGCGCTTGACGACGGCCTTCAGTGGCGAGCGGGTGATGTCGATCACCGCCCAGATGTTGGCGACGAGACCGGTTGGTCCCGCAGGTGAAACACGTGGCCTGGAGCGTCCGAACGCTTCCCGACGGCCTTCACAGGTGAAGAGGTGGTCGTCGACCGCCACGTGGTTGTAGCTGGCGTGAGGCACGAGGTGGAATGTCGCAAGGCAGTGCGACCGGGTTTGCTCCAGCAGGATGTTGATGGCGCTGCGAAGTCTTGTCACACGATAAGATGGCGTACACGTGTGTGTCGAGCTTGAGTGCGTGCGTGTGTGCGGATTGCGGATGATGCCCAAGTGCGCCGGACGCGGCGTCGGCGTCGAAGATGGTGGACGTCAGATGGATCGCACCCGTCCGGTGACGATCGCGGTAGCTGCTCGCAAGCAGCGGTTCCCCAAGATTTTACAGCCGCCGGTGGTTCCCTTTTGCTCGGGGTTTTGGCGCGCTCCTACGGGTTGACCACTACCAGACGTGAAATACGCACCCCTGCGGAGTGGCCGTAAATCACTTTGTCGGGCAGGCGACCAGTCGAAACTGGATTTCCCCTGCAGGCTGCGCCCTTAGCTCGGAAACCGTTGCTGTGGTTTCCTACGGGCTTGTCGACGTCCTCGTGTGCACCACGTGGTCAGCGACCAGGTGCTGTCCGACGCTACGGATGATCGCGCGCTCCGGTAGATGCTGTCCGGAGTTCGGGCCGGCGAAGATCGCCGCGTGGTTTGCTGAGAAGAAACCAAAGAGAAAAACCTTCTCCCTGAAGGTTTTCTTCAGGTAGAAGAACGACACAATTAGCGAACTGACCCTAACTTTTCCAGGCCACTTTTACCTCTTTTCCGCTTTTAGCTACTCAAAGTACGTAATGTACTGGTTTGCGTTGATGAGTAGAGAACTGTTAAGCTGACAAAGGAGTGGTTTAGTTTCGCGGGTTAAATTTCTAGAACAGCGTACAATACTCACTGCTGTTAGTCCTATCGAGAGCACATGCAACGCTCTAGTTCGCTTGCTTAGTGACCATTCAGGTGTCGCCTAAGTTCTCACTCTGCTATAAGATAGCCTTCACTGCGATAACGATCGCTCTTCGCACTGACTCGCAAAACTTACTTTCGCTCGACGGGTTTGTTCAAGGGTTTGTACTCGCGCACGGTTGAGATACAATTGAACTTGACCTTCGTATCGATCGTGCCTCGAGCCCTTTCGTCTCGGATCGGAAAAGGGGTTGTCCAGTTGTGATTGGTCCACGTAGCAGATCGTAGATCGGCAAGTATTAGTGATGACCGTTTCGAAATGGGCAGGGTGTGGCAAGGATAAATTTTCCCACAGGGTCAGGCCGAGTGGCGGGCAAGACGATATCAGATCGATTCTCCTAACACCTCGATCTGAAGCGCAGTATGTAAAGGTTACAAAGCTTGGAACCGATCGAGGTCCCGTTCACGGTATCGCTGGACCGCTAGTTCACGTCCCGGATGACTGTTCCGGTCAGGTGCAATCTGCCGCCCAGCAAATTCTCGATTATGGTCTTCGCAACATGGCGCAGCCGGAAAAGGTGCTGAACGATGGACAAATTTTGCTACTGCTTGACTCGACCACGAATCTGCCGTAATTCCGCGGATGGGACAGTCGCGATGCGTAACAGTTGCTCGAAACCCCGCTCCGGAAGAATATAAGAAACCTTAAAGGTTGGGACGGAAGGTTCGCGGCTGCCAATCAGTTCGTAATCGAGCCGGATTGTGATTGAAAGGGAGTAATCTTGCCCGAACCATGAATCCGAATCTGCTTCCGCCGCCCCTGGCGACAAGTGCCATCGACCTGCTGCAGGAGATGCTCCTCGAGCGTGGGGCCATCCGGGCCGACTTTACGCTGTACCAGGACTTCGGATCTGCTGCTGGTTCCGCATCAAGGCAAATGTGACGCCGACGCGGCCCGCTTTCGCAACACCGGAAACCGGCTCTATCTAAACGGGAAGAATGGGGAAGCTTTGGTGTGGTACAAACGGAGCATCTGCTTCGCGGAGAAGGAGACGGACCAGCTGGCCACGGGATACGGGAATCGGTAGGGCGGGAGGCGTGTGTGGTTTGATTGAGGTTATGTTTTGATGTATGTTTTTTGAATTTGAAGGTCGGCGGTTTACTTCGTGCAGGGCGAGCAGCAGATTGCCGCTGGCCGTTCGAAGGTTTCAAGTCCGCGGATGGTTATTAATGTGGACATCAAGCCCTCCTGGCCAAGGGAATAAGGTTTGATCACCGGCGTACGTGGCCATGTCGCCCAGGATGCATCCATGTCGTCCGCGGATGGTTATTAATGTGGACATCAAGCCCTCCTGGCCAAGGGAATAAGGTTTGATCACCGGCGAACGTGGCCACGTCGCCCAGGATGCACCCGTCTCCGGTTCCCCTCCATCGAACGCACGCCGACCTGCGAACGCACACCCAAGGCCAAGCCTTCTGCCTGTCCGTCTTTGACAGCCGTCCCCGGTGATCCGCTCGACAAGAGCATCGTAATCCGGCCGCTGGAACGTAATCGTTATTCTAATCGTCCGAACCGATAGCCCGCGCAACCTTGTCACCGAACTCTCCAACGATGTCGACAAGTGTCACTCGCTAGTCCTCGTCCACCCGTAGTCAATTCCGTTGAATTCCGCTAAACAAGATGTCCCGGGTGGCAATCCTTCGGTACGAGCAGTAGCATGAAGGTTTGCAGGAGGATCCGTTGCTCCTAATGCTGAAAATTATGGAATTAAGTTAAATTATAACACCATTAAAATTCAAATAAAATTAACAAAAAACTAGCCCAAAACGACAATTTCCTTTTCACTATCATTCCGAACCGATATCCGTCCCCCGGAACCATTTTTCTGCTTTCCTGGAGGATTTTTCCGGTACCCAGCCCATGTCAAATTTGAGATCGACTCACGGGGTGGTCACTATACATATATAACATATTTCGCATGTATTTACTACGGTTAATCCGTATGTGCATCCATATTCACGAGATAGATAAAACGCGAAATTCTACTTTACGATTTATTTCAGTGGTACAGGTTGTCAGTTGTCGTCGTCGCGTGCTGCACATTGTTTACAAACAAGAAAAAAGGAAAACGCACACGAAAAGTCGCGATTGCGTTCCCGGTTCTGCTACTGACCGGCAAACAAAACCGGGACCGAGTTCTTTATCAAGTATCAAGCTGGTTCGCAGTCCCAACAGACGGAAGCCATAAAACACTTTCCGGTAAAATTAAGATGCACCCCAGGAAAATTTCCTGTAGCCGGAGTTGAACCTGCTTGAGTGTATTCCGAAACAGTGGCCCAGAAATTGGATTGGTTCTTCGAAACGCAAGTGACTGCCGGATACAACCTATCTATGGAATGGGAGCTGCCACGGAACGGGACGTGTGGGTGAGTTCGAGGAGAAACGAATAGAAGCTATAGGTTATGTTTTTCAAATTCATTATTTTTCGTGAATTTTCAGGGCCAAGGAACGAACAGGAATCTTAACGAAAGTAGATTCAGACCAAGGAAGAGTTAATTTTGTCGCAAGAGCTTTCTTTGTACCGGAGCGAACGAAGCCGTTGACCGGGCGGATGATTTAGGGTTTGCTAAGGTGACAACAACGGTCAAGAAGTTCGACCCGGCCTCGATGCGCCGCGGAAACCAACCTGCAGGGAACATTTCGTCACCAGGTAGACTACGAGGTAGTTTCAACGACGTTACAGTAGTCCCTGCTGCTGGTCGTGCAAGGATCCAGATTATCAACCGCCGGGACGCTATCTACGCAGCCGCCGCCAGCTAAGGAACAGCGTTCCCTGTCGCTTATGGCCCGCTTCTTGTCAATGCTGATTGAGCACCGGCGGCAAGACGTTAGCGACCAAGCCATGAAGAATGTGGATGCTGGAAGTGAGTTTCACGATTGAGTTATTCGAATTAAGCAAAATGTGTAATGTTTGCAGAAAACGGATCGGGTCTGGGCCGCTGAATACGTCGTCATAAGCATTGCGAGAAGAACGAGCTAAGTACTGTACTGTGCGAAATACTCGTTCATTCTGACCCAAGTGATGACCCCTGTGACAATTTAATTCAATTTAACATGTATTAATCAGTACCAAATAAAAAGGTTAGCTAGGGTGTTTTTTTTTTGCTCGGAGGGTCCAACTCTTTTCGCTACGCCTCCAATCGACGGCACCGATTTTGTCGGTGAACAGGTTATGGCGAAAACGATAAACATCAGCATCAAAAAAATCAAACCATCCACATTAACGACCCCCGGGTCTTTTGTGGTCTCTATTGCAAGTTTCTGCTCGAACCTAGTAGTCTGAAGGCTTGAATGGGGAGAGCACCCAAACCTCTTTCTACTCTAAGGAACTTTCCACCCCAGTGTTTGAACTGACGACCTTTGGATTGCGAGTCCAACCGCCGCCAGCGATTCCACCGGAGTAGGCTTGGTTTGGTGTGTTGTTTGTACTTATGGCATGGAGACGACTCCTACACCTGAAATGACTTAACGGCCTAACAACCAAGGCCGGGACCGACATTTTAAGGAAGGTTGGAGCAGATGGGAATCGAACCCAGAATCATCCGCTTACAAAGCGGACAGCGTAACCATTTGGCCACGCACTGCCACAACATCACGGGGATGTTAGGTGCTACTTCGTGTGGGGAGGGGTTTGTGCCGGTTTTATAGGTGTCGAACACAGCATGCTAATTTTTTGCCGTACACAACTGGATCAACGACAACCCAGTTCCATCACTAGGTAAACGACACTTTCGCCTTTGCCGCTCTATTCAGCAGGTGCTGTTTGAACAAAATTGATTTGGCCAAATTCCTCAGCTTCCGGCTCCAGTCCGGGTAGTTCTAGTATTTCTAGTTCCATCCGAATCTTCTTCAAAATACAAAACTAATCTAAGTGACAGTTGCCAATGACGTTTAGAAACGTCACAGCCCACACTGATCGAAATTTTCTCTTAAATCTTTAAGTTCCTCCTCGTGAATCCGTATTTACCATTATTTACCATTATTTACTGGATTTGCTCCAAATGCCATACGGATCAAGCATGTGCCCAACCCCTTGGATCGACTTCACCATGTTAAAATTAAGTTCGGGTACTCGATGTCAAATTTGTATGGCTACGGTTTGCGCCGTTTTGATTGGATCCACTCAAATTTGAGTTCCCCTGGTAAGCGTGTGTAACAGGCTTGTGACCGATCAAATTTAACTAATTTGGGGTCGCTGAACCCGAATATGACCATGAAAATCGGTCACGGCGACCCAGGAGCGTGTAATCCAAGATGGCGTCCAATATGGCGAAGAGAGAATCTTCAAGTATTTTTAAACAACATGTAACAGGCTTGTGACCGATCAAATTTAACTAATTTGGGGTCGCTGATCCCGAATATGACTATGAAAATCAGTCACGGCGACCCAGTAGCGTGTAATCCAAGATGGCGTACAATATGGCGAATAGTGAATCTTCAAGTATTTTTAAACAAGATGTAACAGGCTTGTGACCGATCAAATTTAACTAATTTGGGGTCGCTGAACCCGAATATGACTATGAAAATCAGTCACGGCGACCCAGTAGCGTGTAATCCAAGATGGCGTCCAATATGGCGAAGAGAGAATCTTCAAGTATTTTTAAACAACATGTAACAGGCTTGTGACCGATCAAATTTAACTAATTTGGGGTCGCTGAACCCGAATATGACCATGAAAATCGGTCACGGCGACCCAGTAGCGTGTAATCCAAGATGGCGTCCAATATGGCGAAGAGAGAATCTTCAAGTATTTTTAAACAAGATGTAACAGGCTTGTGACCAATCAAATTTTACTAATTTGGGGTCGCTGAACCCGAATATGACCATGAAAATCGGCCACGGCGACCCAGTAGCGTGTAATCCAAGATGGCGTCCAATATGGCGAAGAGAAAATCTTCAAGTATTTTTAAACAAGATGTAACAGGCTTGTGACCGATCAAATTTAACTAATTTGGGGTCGCTGAACCCGAATATGACCATGAAAATCGGTCACGGCGACCCAGTAGCGTGTAATCCAAGATGGCGTCCAATATGGCGAAGAGAAAATCTTCAAGTATTTTTAAACAAGATGTAACAGGCTTGTGACCGATCAAATTTAACTAATTTAGGGTCGCTGAACCCGAATATGACCATGAAAATCGGTCACGGCGACCCAGTAGCGAGTAATCCAAGATGGCGTCCAATATGGCGAAGAGAAAATCTTCAAGTATTTTTAAACAAGATGTAACAGGCTTGTGACCGATCAAATTTAACTAATTTGGGGTCGCTGAACCCGAATATGACCATGAAAATCGGTCACGGCGACCCAGTAGCGTGTAATCCAAGATGGCGTCCAATATGGCGAATAGTGAATCTTCAAGTATTTTTAAACAAGATGTAACAGGCTTGTGACCGATCAAATTTAACTAATTTGGGGTCGCTGAACCCGAATATGACTATGAAAATCAGTCACGGCAACCCAGGAGCTTGTAATCAAAGATGGCGTCCAATATGGCGAATAGTGAATCTTCAAGTATTTTTAAACAACATGTAACAGGCTTGTGACCGATCAAATTTAACTAATTTGGGGTCGCTGAACCCGAATATGACCATGAAAATCGGTCACGGCGACCCAGGAGCGTGTAATCCAAGATGGCGTTCAATATGGCGAATAGTGAATCTTCAAGTATTTTTAAACAAGATGTAACAGGCTTGTGACCGATCAAATTTAACTAATTTGGGGTCGCTGAACCCGAATATGACTATGAAAATCAGTCACGGCGACCCAGGAGCGTGTAATCCAAGATGGCGTCCAATATGGCGAATAGTGAATCTTCAAGTATTTTTAAACAACATGTAACAGGCTTGTGACCGATCAAATTTAACTAATTTGGGGTCGCTGAACCCGAATATGACCATGAAAATCGGTCACGGCGACCCAGGAGCGTGTAATCCAAGATGGCGTCCAAGATCCCTACTTTATTAGTCAATACCGGCGCCCTCCCAAGAAGCCTGCAGTTCATCGAAAGGGAGGAATGTTAGTCCGATAATTGAAGTTGCAGACTCATCAAGCACACAGTTTTTCGCTATATACTTGTTGATACCGCTTGAGACCGTTGAATCCACAGCATCTCCTTCAAGCATCACGTGATTATTATTTTTTGGGTTAGTAGGATAAGGTATTGGCTTTTCGATGCCTCCCGAGCTACGATGCTATGGGGAGAACTTTCATAACAGACCCGTCGGCGAGCCTTCCGAGCAACGATGCTATGGGAAGGACTTTCTGGTTAACACACAAAATCACTCACTCACAATTATTTCACTCCACTATTAATTAATTCAAAATGTCAGTGCGTCTTTCGATCATTATATAGAAATGGCTTTTTCACCATACCAAAAATAAAACCTTATTCGAAAAAAATATACACAATTTACCCGACGCCGTGCCTTCCGATCAACGATGATGTAGGAAGGGCTTTGAAAATCACAAAACAATTAATTAAGATCACAAAAAAATCACAAAAAAACACCAATTACTCAACGAAAATTACGCTCAAGACACAAATAATTCAGTAAGGCATGCTATTATTCGATTACCACAATCACTCACCCCATACGAATAGCGACCCAAAAGCACAACAAAAAATTAACCTGCATAATCACGACTTCGCGTCCCCACTTCCAGCGCACCAATGATGCTATTATTCGATTACCACAATCACTCACCCCGTACGAACAGCGACACAAAAGCACACAAAAAATAACCTGCATAATCACGACTTCGCGTCCCCACTTCCAGCGCACCAATGATGCTATTATTCGATTACCACAATCACTCACCCCATAAGAACAGCGACACAAAAGCACAAAAAAATTAACCTGCATAATCACGACTTCGCGTCCTTACTTCCAGCGCACCAATGATGCTATTATTCGATTACCACAATCACTCACCCCATACGAACAGCGACACAAAAGCACACAAAAAAAATTAACCTGCATAATCACGACTTCGCGTCCCCACTTCCAGCGCACCAATGATGCTATTATTCGATTACCACAATCACTCACCCCATACGAACAGCGACACAAAAGCACAAAAAAATTAACCTGCATAATCACGACTTCGCGTCCCCACTTCCAGCGCACCAATCTCCAAGATGACGTCCAATATGGCGAAGAGAAAATCTTCAAGTATTTTTAAACAAGATGTAAAGGCTTGTGACCGATCAAATTTAACTAATTTGGGGTCGCTGAACCCGAATATGACCATGAAAATCGGTCACGGCGACCCAGTAGCGTGTAATCCAAGATGGCGTCCAATATGGCGAATAGTGAATCTTCAAGTATTTTTAAACAAGATGTAACAGGCTTGTGACCGATCAAATTTAACTAATTTGGGGTCGCTGAACCCGAATATGATCATGAAAATCGGTCACGGCGATCCAGGAGCGTGTAATCCAAGATGGCGTCCAATATGGCAAAGAGAGAATCTTCAAGTATTGGACGCCATCTTGGATTACACGCTCCTGGGTCGCCGTGACAAGCCTGTTACATGTTGTTTAAAAATACTTGAAGATTCTCTCTTCGCCATATTGGACGCCATCTTGGATTACACGCTCCTGGTTCTCCGGAGGCCACATCCGAAGATCATATTTGGCAAATTCCTGAAACCACTCTTGCGTCATGTTTTTAAAAGAGGAGTGTATAACTCATGTCCCCATTCAAAATCAAGAAGTTTGATACGTCGCATGACTAGTTTACGCTGTTTCCTAATGCGGTTCCGGATGTGGCCACCGGAGATCGGTGGAACCGGTTCCGATGGGTCCTATGGTATTTAATATTATTCTAGGATTGTTTTGCGTGACTATTCATGGTAGAAGAAAGCTTATCAGTTCACAATTGGATAAATCTGACACTTTTTCCAAAAATCCGGATCTTCCGGTGGCCTGTTCTCCGGCCGCCGGTCCGTGCGGTGCGATTTTTCATCGGATTATTGTTCCTGGTGCAAAAACGAACCTTTTGGTGTATAGCAATCGATGGTTTGCGCGAAATCATGTTGCGGTAATTTTTTGGGTCCTTTTTTCCCACTGTGCAATGCTTAGAAACTCGGATCGTTTTGCACTTTTCAGCAAAGTTGTAAGGAATTTAATTTCCTACAAGAATCTCACACTTGGACAATTTCGGGCGAGACCCGTGATGTTTGTCTGCATATATTTTTGCGATTTCCCCATATAAACTTCCACGATAAAAGCGACCCTTACACCTAACCCGTAAAATTGGTAACGATTTTTTTTTTTGCCTAAGGAGTCAGAAGGTATCCCTGATTTCGTTTATTTTATTGTCACCCTAGTGGACACTCTGTTTGAAATTAAAGATTAATTATATTCACAGGGCCACGTGGCGCGGTGGTTAGCGGCTTCGGCTGCCGATTTCTAAGATGCTATGGGGCACATGTTCGATTCCCGCCTTATCCTCCTGGGGAAGTAAAACGTCGGTCCATTTGCGCAAAAGAGGTTTTGGGTGACATAACCTTCGGACGCCTAGAAATGAGCAGATACTTGCTACTGAGACCACAAAAAACCCCGGGGTCGTTAGAGTGGATTGTTTCGCTTTGATATTTCTGGTAAATTTGATTGTTTTTACCAGACAGCTGGTAGAAATTTCGCCCAATTTTCGGCAGATTCGTCTGGCGTTACACAAAACTTGGCTAGAATAAGTGTGCCAAGTGTGTCTGAACTGCACGACAAACGTCCGCCTGCGCTAAACACTCAAATTTACCAGATTATTTTCCGACCGGGCAGCCAAAAGGGTAACTTTTCTATACCTGATCACGAATTCGAGGTCAATTTTTCGATATCTCGTGACGGAGTGATGGTACCTGGGTCGAACGAAGAAAATATTCTGTCTCATTTTACACGATATCTCGCAAGATCTCCTTTCTGCTCTCACAACCGCAAGCTTATGGAGGTGGCTCGCACTGACAGCGGCTCGACTTCCTCTCCACTTGCCTTATTGTGGTACGACCCCATTCACTTTTGAACATGTGAAAAATACTTTTTTGTTAATAGGAAGGGCCCACACAAAGTTGGTCAAAATAAAAAAATACAAACATTGGAAAGTGATAAACATTGAATAAAGAAGATAATTAGCGAAAAAATTGTGCACTGTATTCCGCCGGGGAATTGAACCCCATTCTATCTCATACCGTGAGAACGCATCACCGATCTGCCAACGGAACCAAACCACCGTGCTGAGAGACGACCTCTTAGAACGTGATCTGTTTCTACTGGGTTTCTACTGGGTAAGATCACGTTCTAAGAGGTCGCCTCTCAGCACGGTGGTTTGGTTCCGTTGGCAGATCGGTGATGCGTTCTCACGGTATGAGATAGAACGGGGTTCAATTCCCCGGCGGAATACAGTGCACAATTTTTTCGCTAATTATCTTCTTTATTCAATGTTTATCACTTTCCAATGTTTCTCACCATGAGACATGTGTTGCTCTAATTTATACGGTTACCCTCCTTCTGGGTCAAAACTCAAAATTACTGCGAAAAAAATACAAATTTAAGTGAAAACCAATTCTATGAAGTAATACAAACCAGCTTGAGAAAGTCTTATAGCCGCATTTAATAATAATTCCAACTCCTGATTCGGCAACACTGGTACCACCCATCGCGAACTAGATATCTTTATGTTAAGTGAGGCCAACTTGTCTTCTGGAAACCGTGAAACCTCATCCGAGCTGCTAAAAGGCAAAATAAAAAATAACACAAGTTTTTTTTATGTCATCACAGACAAACAGACGGGAACCTCGAGTGCGAAACCATCGTCCTTCAATAACCGAGCCAAAAACGGTTATTTCGAATGCAATATAGCTTCGGCATCCACTCACCCGGCGCTGATGGCGCTGCTGTCGTGACAGCTCACCCGTCTTTCCTCAGTGTGTGTAATGTGTTTTTGTTGTTGTAAAGTTAAGCGTGAGCACGTGGCAGCAAATGAAAACAAAACAAAATATGACAAGATTGGGGCAGTTTCGGCCAGGGTCAGATGAGCGGCTGACTACCGAAGACATACCTTTTGCACCACTATTAACCCAGTAGGCCTGCCGATGCCGTAGCCGCTCATGCGGCGTCCGCTACTGCGGAGGAAGCCAGATTCTGTGGTGAAGTCATCTCCTTCGGAGCAACCTGCTTATCCTTCTAGATTGCTGCTCAGATTGCTGTTCAGATTGCTGCTGCTGGTCGTTTTTTTGACGCACGGCGTCTTTTTCAGGGGGGTAGTATTTTTTGAGAAATAGCAAGAAAACTGTCATATACATATGAAAGTGTGGAACATCCCCGTTCATTTGCGGGGCGAACGAAAATCTTTGGTCGGGAAAAATCAAAGTTATCCTCATTTGAAGTTTTTGAACTTTTTTCCTATGGGGCGAAATTTCGAATATTTCAGGGAGCGGCCGTGGCTGACTGGTTACGGTGTTCGCTTTGTAAACGAATGGTTCTGGGTTCGATTCCCATCTGCTCCCAACGAGAAAGTTAAGAACACATAAATTTGAAATAATGAATATGAACGGAAAATCAAAGTCGCTCGAGGCGGGGTTCGATCCTCCGTCCTTTGGATTCGTACGCAAAAATGCTAACTACTAGACCATGACGACTTGGTGAGCGTGGACTGGAATTAGGAATACTGTTACAGAGAGCGAGTTGTGGCGCTATAACCACGGCAAATAGTGTCCAGGGCATTCGTGGAAATACAATGTCCCATCCCAGAGGGTCCCGGAGTACCAAACCTTCTTAGCATGGTGCTCCCAACGAATACAACCAAATCTCGGAGCGTATGGTGGTGTGTCCCCACGCTTCTTCCTCCCCTGTCGATTCAGAATTGTGTTGTTGTTCGAACACTCAGTGCTCAAACTCAACCCAATTACGAGTCATCTCTGCGATACGGCTTTACGCAGTAGGCCTGGCCGCTTTAACGCTTGTGATGTTTCAGTGCATTTCAATGCAATGGCGCACTACAAATGTTACTAAATGACAAGAAGAGTGCTAGGCGTCATCTAACCTATGGCACTCTCCAGGATCCCTTCGAAAGATTGGCTGCGCTAGGGTCTGATTAGATTAGATTAGATTAGATGGGGCGAAATTTCGAATATTTCAATTTAGTATTGTTATACAGCAATTCCCCACGAAAACAGCATGATTCGAAAAAAAAGTTCTCCGATCGGGCTCAAATTTTTTCTGGGGGATCCTTGGCCGAAATAATTAGACCCGTATTTTTTTGTTTGGCCATTAGGGTGACCTACGCCGTGTTAGGGTGGTTCGAAAAATGGCAATTTTCGTCGATTTTCGCAAAAAAACACTTTTTTCAAAAAATCATATCGCCGCGCCATTTCATCCGATTTTAGCTGTCCTAGACGCAAAAGAAAGGTGATTAGTTTGGCTATTTGGGAAAAATAGTAAGAAGTTTCAAAAATTTAGCTTAACTTTTGAAAAGGTCGTATGAAAACTTAAAATGCTGTTTTGAAGGTCTCGGGACCAAAGAGCCTATGTCTGAAAATATTTTTATCGGATTCCTCGGAAAATTTCACATAACATATCAAAAAATGGTGAAGTTATGTTTTCGATACTCTGAGATACGATTTTTTGAAAATAAAAACTGGATTTTTCGACGCGCCACGCGCAAAAATGGGAAAATGACGATAACGGCAAAAACTCGACTTTTTTCACTAAAACTGCGATAACTTTAAAATTTCAGCGATGACCTATACATGTTATGGTACCAAAAGTTGCGTTTTTTAATTACAGCCTAACATGTATAGGTCATCGCTGAAATTTTAAAGTTATCGCAGTTTTAGTGAAAAAAGCCGATTTTTTCCCGTTTTCGTCATTTTCCCATTTTTGCGCGTGGCGCGTCGAAAAATCCAGTTTTTATTTTCAAAAAATCGTATCTCAGAGTATCGAAAACATAACTTCACCATTTTTTGATATGTTATGTGAAATTTTCCGAGGAATCCGATAAAAATATTTTCAGACATAGGCTCTTTGGTACCGAGACCTTCAAAACAGCATTTTAAGTTTTCATACGACCTTTTCAAAAGTTAAGCTAGATTTTTGAAACTTTTTACTATTTTTCCCAAATAGCCAAACTAATCACCTTTCTTTTGCGTCTAGGACAGCTAAAATCGGATGAAATGGCGCGGAGATATGATTTTTTGAAAAAAGTGGTTTTTGCGAAAATCGACGAAAATTGCCATTTTTCGAACCACCCTAACACGGCGTAGGTCACCCTAATGGCCAAACAAAAAAATACGGGTCTAATTATTTCGGCCAAGGATCCCCCAGAAAAAAATTTGAGCCCGATCGGAGAACTTTTTTTTCGAATCATGCTGTTTTCGTGGGGAATTGCTGTATAAGTCTACATGGGCATTATTTATGGTTCAGATCATAAATATAATTACTTTTGGGAAATGATGTAAGGAACATTTTTCCTGAAGCACGCAAAGTGATTGAAAATTAGGGAAAAAAGTTATAAAGGTTTTATTTAAAATTTGGGAGATTTTCTGATAAAATTGCACACCCCTTTCCCAAAAACCGCAATGATTTTGATATTCAGATCATTATTTTGATTAATTCATTTTTGAGAAATGTTTCTGGGCCCATTGAGTATATAAATCACTACAGAAAAGTGTAATTGGTTGGGTTTATGCTCAATTTATGAATTTTGGATTTCAACCGAATCAACATATTTTTGTGTGTTTTGGTTATAAAATGTACCGTTTACATTTAAATCTCACTTTTTTTTGTGAGTACATGGTCCACATGATATTTTTTTTATTTAATTAAGACATGCAGTGTAAATACAATCACAGGGTTTCTATGGCATAGGCCTTTTGATAATTTGTATTTCCATTTGGGCTATATTGTTTGTATTGAAACTACAGAGTTGAACTTGCAATTATTGGTAATAACATAAATATTGCGTAAAAATCATTAAAAAGTTTTAATGTATGTAAATCTATTAATTTTATCTCAAATAATTGAGCTTAACATACTAAACAAGTCTGGCATTCACATTTGAAACAACGAACAATACAACAATTAAATTGTTTTGCTAAAAAACACACAAATAATTGATCTTTTTATTTACAGTGGCAGTGCGTGGCCGAATGGTTACGCTGTCCGCTTTGTAAGCGGATGATTCTGGGTTCGATTCCCATCTGCTCCAACTTTCCATCGGATGAGGAAGTAAAATGTCGGTCCCGGCCTTGGTTGTTAGGCCGTTAAGTCATTCCAGGTGTACAAACAACACACCAAACCAAGCCTATTCCGGTGGAATCGCTGGCGGCGGTTGGACTCGCAATCCAAATGACGACCTTTGGACCTTCAAACACTGAGGTGGAAGGTTCCTTGGAGTAGAAAGAGGTATGGGTGCTCTCCCCATTCAAGCCTTCGGACTCCTTGGTTCGAGCAGAAACTTGCAATAGAGACCACAAAAGACCCGGGGGTCGTTAATGTGGATGGTTTGATTTGATTTTGATTTACAATATTATCACCTGACCTCAAAATAAGTACGAGATCTCTTGTGAGTTTTAATAAGACTAATACAAATGAGAAAATCTAATGAAAACGGTACATTTTATAACAAAAACACACCAAAATATGTTGATTCGGTTGAAATCCAAAATTCATAAAAGTTACTTACAGTTGAGCATAAACCCAACCAATTACACTTTTCTGTAGTGATTTGTATACTCAATGGGCGCAGAAACATTTCTCAAAAAAATTCATCAAAATAATGATATGAATATCAAAAACATTGCGGTTTTTGGGAAAGGGGTGTGCAATTTTATCAGAAAATCTCCCAAATTTCCAATAAAACCTTTATAACTTTTTTCCCTTATTTTCAATCACTTTGCGTGCTTCAGGAAAAATGTTCCTTGCATCATTTCCTATAAGAAGTTATATGAATTGAACCATAAATCATGTCTATGTAGACTTATAACAATACTAAATTGAAATTGACGAAATTTCGCCCCATAGGAAAAAAGTACAAAAACTTCAAATGAGGATAACTTTGATTTTTCCCGACCAAAGATTTTCGTTCGCCCCGCAAATGAACGGCGATGTTCCACACTTTCATGTGTATATGACAGTTTTCTTGCTATTTCTCAAAAAATACTACCCCCCTGAAAAAGACGCCGTGGACGATGTTGCGCCGATCGAAATCTTTGAAATCTTCGCGACTTTTTTCATCTCATTCGCCACTAATTGCTGTTTGACGCAACTTTACTGCGCCGTGGACACGTTTCCCGCGGATGTTTCGAAACGCCCATCGTTGACATGACACATGACAGTTATGGGTTTGTATTGGTATGTTTGGGCTGTGCTTCGGCAT
The DNA here is from genome assembly GCF_016801865.2 of Culex pipiens pallens. Lineage (NCBI taxonomy): Eukaryota > Metazoa > Arthropoda > Insecta > Diptera > Culicidae > Culex > Culex pipiens. The sequence continues at coordinate 116,959,717 of NC_068938.1, forward strand.
ATGGTGGTTTGATGAAGGACGATGGATTTCAAAAATATTTTTTATGGAGAGTCTCGTCTGTTTGTCTGTGGTGATATGCTGTCTGATATTGAGACAATCCTCAACTTATTATACTTACGAATTTTCTGCGTTGACCGAAGACTGTGAATTGCTATGTTCCTCAGGTGAGTCCGAAGATCGTCCACCTGTGTCGAACGTCATTATGTTTTATGTTTACCAGACGTGTATTGACTATTTCCAACGAATTACCATATCTAAAATACAGCAGATAAAATAAGATTTAAGATTTAGATATTTTAACTATTCATGGACACACTAGATACAGGGCTGACACAAGTAACCAGAGAATGGGTAAATAACAAGGGAAATGCATAATAATACTTTTCTCTTTTTTTGGTATCATACAAATTTAAGGTATTGTTTTGATATTGCAAAATAGCAGAATTTGTCAATGATCGGACACTATTTTTTTGGTATTCTTTTGGTATTATAGTATTTTATCAAATTCCTCTGAAACTGATGTGAGAACATTTTGACCAATTTTGATAAGGTAATTTTGCGCTAAAAAGATGTCTCAAAGCGAATGCTTTGGTTGAAAACGGAAAATTTCAAACTTGATTTTTTTTTAATATACCCTCTAAAGAAATGACTTGAAATTGTGATAAATTTTCTTAGTCAGGATCAGAGTTCGGAAAACCACTCACACTCACAAATCGAGTAGGCTTCCTCACAGAAAACACTCTCGATACTCACCGTGAGTGTGAGGGCTGAGTAAATTTACTCATATTTGAGTAAAATGAAGGCGTGAGTAGGCCGTTTCCAACAATTTGTTATTTCCAAAATCAATGACCACATCAATCCAAAATCAAGTGTCTTTAACAATCGGTTGTAAATTCGAGGTAGCGTCAATGTCTATAAATTCGAAGGTTATGTGTTGGTATTAATGTGGTATCAATATTTTTTTTTTTTGTATGTCTGGTTTTTTTTATTGCTTCAAAAGAAACCTGAGATTGTCAAAGTCCAGCGGATGGGCAATTATTTTCATAATTTTAAGATCGGTCGAATCCGTTGTGGATTAACCTACCGCAGGATAAATCGGAGGCCATAGACGGGGGCAGCTTCTGCGGGTGGATGTTGGCAGCCATACCAAAAGAAGATGGCCGTGTTGCTGTGGGTAATGGTCACTCCCTTCGACAGCTGTGCAACTGTGACCACTCTCGGTCGCTGACAGTTCTACCAATATGTCTTGCCTAAGAACCAGGACACGCCAATGGAGCCTCAGCGGCCGCCGGTGGCCCTAGCCTAAAGCTGTCCAAAGCACTGGATCGGCCTTTTTTAGTTTTCAGTGAACCTCCAAGCCGGCGGCTTCTGCAACTTCTTCGGCATGTCGCGATTCTGAACCAAAACACATTTGTAGAACTGTCGACGACCGGGAGTGGCCACTTACCTCAGCAACACGGCCATCCACTGCTGGTAAAGCTGTTAAAATCCACCCGCAGAGGCATCCCCCGTCTAAACAACCTCCGACCTATCCGTCGGTAGGACAGCTGGAAGCTGACAACAAACTTTGTGATTAAAAAAAATTAACTGTCTGAAAAAAAAAACCAGATAAAAATCAGGATTTGAACCACTGTGATAAAAAAACTTCTTATTGATAGCACTGCGCCTCTACCATCAGGACTACTTTTTCGTTGTTGAATGAACAAGAAAATCACCGATGTAGAGTTTGACATCTCGAAATTTGTTTTCTAAAATAGCCCTCATGAGCGCTCAAAGCCCTCTTTGTGAGTAAATGAGGAAGGCCCTCACACTCACCGAGAGTGATGAGTAATTTACTCGCAGGTAACTTAGTTTTTCCTCATAGTTGAGTACCTCGTGAGTGAGTTTCCGAACTCTGGTCAGGATACCACATTTTGGTATTACAGTGTTTTATCAAATTCTTTTGAAACTATGGGAAAATTTTGACCAATAATTAATTTTGCGCTGAAATGATGTCTCAAAGCAAAAGCTTTCATTGAAAACCGAAAATTTCTAACTTGATTAAAAAAATATACCCCCTAAAGAAATTAGGGGAGAGTGGGGAGACTTGATCCATCAGATTTCATCAGATAAACTCTTCGAATAATGCCAAGCGTTTTTAAAAAATATTTTAAACCGGCATTTTCAAAATGTTAGGGGTAACTTGATCCCCCTTTCAACATTTTGAAGAAATCTTAAGCAAAATGTTTCTTTTTCATCCAAAATTTTAATTTTCTAAAAGTTACAGCAATTTGACATAAAACCTGTACGTTTGTGTTCAAAATATAACAAGTTTAGTATGTAAAATATTTGAAAACATAAAATATTATTTTTTAGAACAAAATTAAGCATGTTTACAAAAGCTGGAAATTTTTGTTTACAAAACTTTTAAAAAAAAGTTCAAACTGCAGTAAGTTATGTACAACTATACTAAAGGAAACTATGTATGAAAGCCCAGCCCAATTAATTAATCTTGAGGCTGATTCCAGTGACTGTAAAAATGCAGGGATCAAGTCTCCCTAAACGCACTTTTTTCAACAATTGTTTGTAAAAATAGTATGACGATAAATTTAACATAAAATGCGTAAGTGTTTTGGAGTTGATAAGTTTATCAAGCAATTCATGTATAGAAATATTTTTTTGAATAATTTTTGAGTGTTTTCTCTACATATCAAAACAAAGAAAAAAAGATCTCTTGGAAGTTTTTTGCAGCTCGTTATAGAAAAATGTGTGTAACTCAATCCAAACATTTTTTAATTTTTTTCTTTGTTTTCTACAATGAGTTTTAGTTAATTTCGCACAACTTTCTAGAACAAAGCTAATTGTTTTACCCACATGCTGACGAGATACAGGCTTGGGATCAAGTGTCCCCGGGGATCAAGTCTCCCCACTCTCCCCTACTTGAAATTGTGGAAGATTTTCAAAGTCAGGATACCACATTTTGGTTTTACAGTATTTTATCATTTTCTTCTGAAATTATGGGAAATTTTTTACTAATTATAAGTAAATCTTTCCCTGTTCCTGAGGGGAACACCCGTGAAGAGTATCGGGGCCGGCATTTACAAAGCGGATTCAGTTACAGTTTTTATTAATCAACTTAATGTTAACATGTCAAGGTTAATGTTAACATTCCATAGGTTGTCTTCCGAAGGTCCAGTTTGTGACGATACACTACCTTCCCTTTACTAAGCAATCGAATCCAGAAGGGAAAAGATCACCAGTTGTGTTGGTCCGAGCCGGGATTTGAACCCCGATCTACCGTTTACAAGGCGGAAGTTTTACCACTGGGCTACGTGGCTCGGTCGGTTTACTAATTATGACAAGGTTATTATATTTACGCTTTAATGACTTGTAAACCAAAAATTGACAAAATTATTTTTAATCTTTTTGATATACCCACTGAGAATATGGGTGAGTATAAAAAAAACTTTGATTAACGAGTCAATCGATAGTATTATTGAATTTTTGGTGACTTGAATCCAATTCCATTTAATTTATTTTGCAATCTTGTTATTTTTCAGAAGCTTCAAAAACTTCAAGGAAAGCCGTTCATCAATGACAAATGTATTCGATGTGGCGAAGAATATCACTAAGAACAACATGGAATCATTAGATGAGTAGATTTTACTGTTGCATATGGAGCATTGTGTTATCATTTCCGTTTTTTCACTAATTGCAACTGCTTCAAAAATGGCATGAAAATACCAAATTTTGGTATTACTTTTGCAAATAACAGCGACCAAAATGTGCCCTTGGTTGCCCAGTAATAGTTGGTAAAATACCATGAAATCATACCAAAATCATGTATGTGGAAGACCACAGGAATAACGAAATCTAATGTTCCATGGGCGTGGGAATACCAAAAAATAAAACCATACCAAGTTTTGGTATTCAAGCAATGTTTCAAAATTCAGAATAGCTCAACTTGGTATTGAAATGGTTTTATTTTGTGGTATTATTTTACCCTTGATGTAACATGCTTTGGTATATTTGTGGTCTTCCGCATACAAGAATTTGGTATGATTGTATGGTATTTTACCATCTATTACTGAGCAACCAATGGCACATTTTGGCCTCTATTATTTGCCCAAGTAATTTCAAAATTTGGTATTCCTGTGTTTTTACCCCTGCTCGGGTGTGACATTATTTAATAGATGGTAAAATACCATGAAATCATACCAAAATCAAGTATCGATGCCTGTGTGCTCTCTTGTACTAAGCTCGCTGGTTTTCCTATCTAGTAAGCATAAGGCAGGGGTACTCAAAGTTTTTGAAGGCCGGGCCAAATATTTATAAAAGATTAATTACGTTATTTTAATTTTGAAGACTGGAAAATACATCTACCAGCTCAAATTTTTTTACTTCTGTTATTTTTTCAACATTTTCGTTAATTAAAAAAAAATAGAAAACACAAGATGGTGCTATAGTTTTCTATATGCATTGTTGATTTTATTGTTTTAGTTTTTCAAAAAACAAAATGTTTTTAGTTGAATGTACTTGTGTGTTTAATAAAATTCAATAAAATTTTAAAATTGTGACATGTAATCTGCATAATTTATGTAACGGCGTAATTTTATCTTTGAATTAAGTGTAACTAATAAAAAATCGAACGAAACTTTTTTTAGAAAATGTTTTAAGCACCCGTAAGGCGTAAAGTAAAAATGCGATCATTATTTTCAGAAAATGATTCAACAAAAAAAATATCAAAAAACATTTATTAATCGAAAATTAACTCATCCAAAGGAAAAATATATATCAACATTTGCTACAGTAGATTTGCTGCAGAAAATGATACATTTTATAACCTTTTTTTCAGCAAGTCCGTAGATCATTTTTGCCCGTGTGTAAACATGTCAGCGATCAGCAGGTCTCACCAGCAAACAGCAGTTGGTAATGTCGATAATTGTCGGTAATGGGCAAAAATGTCATACCCCTATATCGCAAAAAATGCATGAGGACAGATTTCATGTAGAATCTGATATACTTTCATGCAACCGCCGTTTGGGTGTAGAGTTCAAATTATTTTTGAATGAAGCAGAACTTGCTCAAAATGATTCTATAAGCGGAGCAATGCATTAATTCAGCGGATTTCACTTAAATTTCCATTGATTTAAAAAAAAAAATTTATCCATGATTTTTCGAGCCAATTTTTAATAAGGGGAGGGTCGAAAAAAGCTTTGTAAAATACTTGCAAAAGCCTTATTCCTTCGATTTCAGCATTTTGTATGCTTTAATCCTGAAAGCATGAATTTCCAAAAATGTTTGAAGAAAGTTTTGACGATAATTACTAGTTTCGTATGAATACAAAGAGACGAGTTGTTCCTTTTAATTCCGTTGTATATTTTAATATCTCGACAGTCGAGAACAGAACACTGATGAAGTCTGCAAGTAGTAGACGAAATACGTATCTGTCAAGATATTAAAATATATAGCGGATTTAAAAGGAACAACTCGTCTCTTTGTATTCATAGTAATGCATTCTGCTAAAACGCTCAACCAAACCACAAATACTAGTTTTACTCACAAAAACTGTGAAACTGTGTCCTATATAGAGTTATCTAAGCTCGCTCTCACGCACACTAGCACGCCATTTGTTTTGCTGGCTGGTACAAAATTTAACCTCAATCTTTTTCGTGTACGTACACGCAATACATGCGCGCGTAGATAACTCTATTGCGGATCAAAACATTAATAAATCATTAGTTTTTTTTATCAACTAAAAAATCTTATTAGCATAAATGTGTGTGTGTGTGTGCAACCAATCAAACGGGACCACGCGGCCACTTCTTACAAATTGAGTTGTTTCCATGTATTTTTAGATCTACATTCTATACATGCAAATAACTCGCATAGGCATTTGGAAGGTGTTAGCTCTGCCGAGCTTCGGTGACCCATTTCTACGCTGGCTAGCCGAGCGCGAGGTACTTCAGCTTTATCGACAAGCCCCGCCCTGAAGAACGTTTGCACCAATCGGGTTCAAACGTTATTTAGAACTTCCGAACCCTTGTCAAATGGACAAGGACCCAGCGCGTATATAGTTGATAGTAACAGTATTCCTAATTCCAGTCATCGCTCACCAAGCTGTGATGGCGTAGTGGTTAGCATTTTTGCTTACCAATCCGAAGGACGGGGGATCGAACCCCGAATCGAGCGACATTGATTTTTCGTTCATGTTCAAAGTTTCAAGATTAATATTTCCTATATTTTCTCGTTGGGAGCAGATGGGAATCGAACCCAGGACCATTCGCTTACAAAGCGAACACCGTAACCAGTCAGCCACGGCCGCTCCCTTAAAAATCTTATTAGCATAAATGAGTTTAAAATAAACCTTAACTTTGAAAAACCATAAAATAACTTTACAAGTAATTAAGAGCGAGTCCACGAGCAAAGCATACCCATCTCGCATCGACCTCACCAATCTGCCTGAAATTTTCAGGGATTGTTTGTACATGGGACATTCCATCTGAAGCGGAACAGCATTTGAAAATTACCATCTCCGATTCTGCTCAAATTTGGCTGAGCTGTTGAGACTATCAAAACATGCAAAAATCCCGAATTTTTTTGTACCCTCCCAAAAACTCGACTTTTTGGCGATTTTTGAGCTAAACCCCTATCTTCAAACGACGATAACTCAGGAACCACAAATCTTAGATGGTCGGTCTTAGACTCCATTTTGGAGGAAATTGGACGTAGAATCCATTTCCGTGATCAACATTTAGATTAAAATATTTTTTCTACCTGTATTGCGCAATTGAAAACTTTAAATGGCCGTTTCTCAGAACAGTCCTATTTATTTTTTAAATTTGACCTCACCATCGTATTCCCCGGCCGATTTTACATAAGAATCACTTATCGACAGAAAGGAATATGTTTCGTTCCAGAGATATCGAATTTTAAAGTTTTAAGAATTTGAGATTACCTACATCAGCTACACTCGCCGCATCTGCTAGAAGCAATCAGTCGTGCTGATCAATAATTACTACCTGGTGTTCTGTAAGATGAATTATTTTTATAATTTTATACAGAGTTTTTACAATTCAATTTTCAAAAAATTATCATTATTTATCTATAATTTTTATATTTTTCCTAATTCCTCATTTCTTCTCACTTTATCAAATTATTTCTTCTTGTATTTGAAGCAAGAACGAATGTAGAGCTGGCTGTAGTAGATGAAATAATTCTCATGGGTTCAAGAGCTTTTGCCGTGTGCGGTAGCGAAATAGTGCCATTAAGCAAAAATCCCAAAATTTGCCTTACGGTTTGAAAGATTGATCATGTTATACCGATTTTTTATATTGTGAGCCAGTTTCATCTGAATCATTGATGATTTTGTCACTTCTGGTACATTGAAATTCAAAATCAAAACCATATAGGGGAAATATACCCATTTTAATAAGTCTAAGCCGTTCGGCCAATTCTCATCACTTTCGCCATTTTGCGCTATTAAATCAACATTTTCAGATGTATCAACAATGGAGAGTTGCTTGCTCACTTTTGTTTGAGCTATTTATTACTTTGGAACAGTCAAAAACACTTTAGGAAAGCTGTAATTCATGATCAAAGTGCTGATAGGCCGATAATAGAAATAGGCTGAGAAATGGTATATTTCCCCTACTTCTGATACATGTGGACAGCAACTGTATCGTCTTCCAAGATTTCGAAATGATTGACAAACAAAAAAAGATAGGTAATTGTTCGGACGGTGTCGAAATCAACACAACTCAATTTGATCTTCATCAGGTAATAAATCAGATTAATCTCTGTGATTTTCTTAAATGTTTTTCAGTTTTATACTTTCCAGAAATCCTCCTCCTTAATCATGTTTTATTCATGTGGTTCATAATTTTTATCGTTATAATGTATCGTACACTTTTTCTTAACTGTTACTTACAAGATCAATTGCAATTTCCTGCTAGCGCTGCGGGAATTCCATTCTGCCCTGTATCGCGTGTCGTTCTTGCTCTATCCTGTGGGCTGATTTGCTAATGATTATTTGGGATGAAATCTTATTTCAATAAATAACCAGGTAGCAGTTATTGATCAGCGCGCCCGAGTGCTTCTAGCAGATGCGGCGAAGTAAGCTAATTTAGGTAATCTCAAATACTTAAAACTTTAAAATTCGATATCTCTGGAACGAAACATATTCCTTTCTGTCGATAAGTGATTCTTATGTAAAATTGGCCGGGGAATACGATGGTGAGGTCAAATTAAAAAAAATAAATAGGGCTGTTTTGAGAAACGGCCATTTAAAGTTTTCAATTGCGCAATACAGGTAGAAAACATATTTTAATCTAAATTTTGATCACGGAAATGGGTTCTACATCCAATTTCCTCCAAAATGGAGTCTAAGACCGACCATCTAAGATTTGTGGTTCCTGAGTTATCGTCGTTTGAAGATAGGGGTTTCGCTCAAAAATCGCCAAAAAGTCGATTTTTTGGGAGGGTACAAAAATGGAGGGGGTGGTCCGATTTGGATGAAATTCGAGATTTTTGCATGTTTTGATAGTCTCAACAGCTCTGCCAAATTTGAGCAGAATCGGAGATGGTAATTTTCAAATTTGCATTTTTTCTTGCACACTTCAGGTGGAATGTGCATATAAAACTAGCATCTGGCCAAAACATGAGCACTGCATGTATTTTTTTTTAAGAATGTAACTTGGGCAAACATCAATTTAATTTCAAAATTCAAAATGCATCTGAGGAGGCTTAAAAAATCCAACAAAATGCAGAGAGGAGCATCCCAATTGGTTAAATCTAAAGCGAGTTATTGGCATTTTAGTGAAAAATAGCACAATTTTCAAACCTGGACCTTGTAGGGGACATCTGGGATAACGCTTTGGGTAAGACACTTTTTGCCAACCTCCTGTGGCCGAATGGTTACGGGTTTCGCCTCATAAGCGGAAAGTCATGGGTTCTTCTCAGGGTGAGTATAAAACGGTTGCTTCACGTGCTCTTCAAGCATGTGATCGATCTTGGGATATTCCTTTGCGCCTCTTCCCAAAATACTTTCCTCGTGTCTTCGCATGTAAATAATGCCCAGCCGATCGGTATTGCACTGCAGTCCAGTTGCATTGTCCCAGATCAGAGCAAAGGGAACACCGCAAAAGTAGCACCGCAAAAAGACAATTGTCTTTACAAGACCCCGCGCGGCAAAATAATAGCTACTGGGAAGAGCTTGAAAAATGACACGAAAAAATTGTCACCGCGGTTCTAGCGATACATAGCGCACAAGGCACAAGGAACGGAGTTTACAGCTTCTGGATGGAACAGCACTTTCCCTTTCAATAGGGACTGTGCTAAAGATCTGGAAATGCTTAACAACAGTAAAAATGGGTAACACGATACAATAGTCCTTGTAATCAGGATTCAGTGTCTTAATACTCAAACAGAAAAAAAGACACTTTTACTTTTAGTGAATTTTTTGGTTATAAATTTTTGCTCGAGGGACCTCTTATATCACATTTTCTGGTAATAATTTTATCATATTCGTGTTCCTGACACAATTTCACAATAGAAACATGCATAAAAATGTTGATTTTCATCAACTTTACCCCTTTAAAAAATGTTAGTAAAAAAATTAAGAAGCTGTTTTTTTTCTGGTGTCATCTGGAAATACTTCTGGAATACTGGAAACGAACTTGATTTTCAATAAATGTGAATCGAAGATTTTTTTTGAAAATTAAATTTTAAGGGGTTAAAATGGATGAAAATCAACATTTTTATGCATGTTTCTATTGAAAAATTCTCTCAGGAACACGAATATGACAAAATTATAACCTCGAGCAAAAATTTACAACCAACAAAATTCACTGAAAGTAAAAGTGTCTATTCTATGTGTTAAACTGCCTCACTCAAAGCGTTATCAGTCTCAGATGTCCCCTACAAGCTTCAGGTCGAATTGAGTTGATATCTGGATGGAACATTTTTTTAATGAGTTTGAAAATTGTGCTATTTTTTCACTAAGCCAATAACTCGCTTTAGATTTAACCAATTGGGATGCTTCACTAGGGTGTAATATCAAAATCGATTTTCCAGCACAGCAATTTTTCAGTTCCTTTTGGGGTCCTAAACAACTCCTCAAAGTTTGGCAACGATTGGTTTAGTCCTCACTTTGCGCAAAGCGATTCAATTTTTCATATAAATTTGTATGAAAAAAACCCATTTTTTGGATTTTGATTTTTATAAAATCCACGTTTCACGCTGTACTAAAACCGGATTCATATTCGGATGCTCTGGAAGGTGCTCTACAACTTTCCTGAAGAGAGTATGGTCATAGAATAGGTACTCTGGTACTCTCATCAGCTTTAATCTGTTTTTGTGTTTCCTGTTGTTAGCATTTGTCTTTAGTTAAGTTAAGTTTTATCATCAAGACCACAAGTTGTCGGATGATTCAAATAAACAAATAAACAAATACCTATTCTATGGTCAGGGGTTTAATACCAAATAGCAAAAACTGAAAATTTGGTTTATTTGACCTTTTCAAAAAAAAACTCCACAATTACTTGGTTCTCGAGCCCGAGCAGGGGTAAAGAACACGGGAATACCAAATTTTGGTATTACTTGGGCAAATAACAGGGACCAAAATGTGCCCTTGGTTGCCCAGTAATAGATGGGAAAATACCATGAAATCATACCAAAGTCTTGTATGTGGAAGGGCACAACAATACCAAACCATGTTATTCCAAGGGTAAAATAATAATACCTCAAAATAAAACCATTTCAATACCAAGTCGAGGTCTTCTGGATTTTTTGTCATTGCTTGAATACCAAAACTTGGTATTGCCATGGTTTTATTTTTAGGTATTCCCGTGCCCTTGGAAAATCGGATTTTGGTATTCCACATACATGATTTTGGTATAGTAAATCTTTCCCAGTTCCTGAGGGGAACACCCGTGAAGAGTATGGGGGCCGGCATTTACAAAGCGGATTCAGTGACAATTCCATTCTCAACTTAATGTTAACATGTTATGGTTAATGTTAACATTCCATAGGTCGCCTTCCGAAGGTGTCGTGATAAGGTCCAGTTTGTGACGATACACTACCTTCCCTTTACTAGGCAATCGAATCCACAAGAGAAACGATCACCAGCTGTGTTGGTCCGAGGCGGGATTTGAACCCCGATCTACCGCTTACTAGGCGGAAGCGTTACCACTAGGCTACGTGGCTCGGTCTCGGTGATTTTGGTATGATTTCATGGTATTTTACCATCAATTACTGGGCAACCAAGAGCACATTTTGGTCGCTGGTATTTGCACAAGTAATACCACAATTTGGTCTTTTCATACAATTTTTAGTGCAGCAGTTGCAGTTAGTGAAAAATCGGAAATGATCCATATGCGACAGCCAAATCTACTCACCTGATGGTTCCATGTTGTTCTTAGTGATATTCTTCACCACATCGAATGCATTTGTCATTGATGAACGGTCTGTGCTTGATGATCTTGAAGCTTCTGAATAATAACAAGATTGAAAAACAAGAGTTTTTTAAAATGAAACTGGATTAAAATTCACCAAAATTCTATAATTTGTCGATTGACTCGTTATTCAAAGTATTTTGTTATCCCGACTTAAAGAAATTTCAAAGATTTAAAAAAATATTAGTGGGTTTATCAAAAAAAAAAAAATCAGCTTTAACATTTTTTGCTTTCAAGTCATTTTAGCGCAAAATTAATTATCTCTTCAAAATTTATAAAAAAAAATCCCATAGTTTCAAAGGAATTTGATGAACACTTCAATACCAAAACAATACCAAAACTTTCCATAATTTCATTTCATTAGGGGGTATATCAAAAATGTTTAAAATCAAGTTTGAAATTTCCGGTTTTCAATGGAAGCATTCGCTTTGCGACATCATATTAGCGCAAAATTAATTATTTTGTCAAAATTGGTCAAAATTTTCCCATAGTTTCAGAGGAATTTGGTAAAACACTTTAATACCAGAATAATACCAAAATGTGCCAACCTGACTAAGAAAATTGTCCACAATTTCTTGTCATTTCTTTAGGGGCTATGGGAAATTTTGACCAATATTGACAAAATAATTAATTTTGCGCTAAACTGATGTCCGGAAATTAACTTGATTTTAAACATTTTTGATAGTTTAAAATCAAGTTTGAAATTTCCGGACATCAGTTTAGCGCATTGGTCAAAATTTTCCCATAGTTTCAGAGGAATTTGATAAAATACTGTAATACCAAAAGAATACCAAAATGTGGTGTTCGACCATTGAAAAATTCTGCAATTTTGCAATATCAAAACAATACCTTAAATTGGTATGATACCACATTTTGCTCTTGCATAATTCTTAAGACAAATTTTAAAGGGTCCAGGAATACCAAAATTTGGGATTGTTACCAGAGAAAGGTATTATTACGCATTTCCCTTTTTATTTACCCATGCTCGGGGATGTAAGTGATTTGAGGTAAAAAAAAATCGAACCATCCACATTAACGACCCCCGGGTCTTTTGTGGTCTCTATTGCAAGTTTCTGCTCGAACCTAGGAGTCCGAAGGCTTGAATGGGGAGAGCACCCAAACCTCTTTCTACTCCAAGGAACCTTCCACCCCAGGGTTCGAACTGACGACCTTTGGATTGCGAGTCCAACCGCCGCCAGCGATTCCACCGGAGTAGGCTTGGTTTGGTGTGTTGTTTGTACTTATGGCGTGGAGACGACTCCTACACCTGGAATGACTTAACGGCCTAACAACCAAGGCCGGGACCGACATTTTACTTCCTCATCCGATGGAAGGTTAGAGCAGATGGGAATCGAACCCAGAATCATCCGCTTACAAAGCGGACGGCGTAACCATTCGGCCACGCACTGACATAAGTGATTTGAGGTAAATCCTATTAATAAGTTACCACAAGGGTACCGGTTCAGTACATACAACGAATCAAAAATATTGTATTGTCACCGGCGGCAGAACGATTGCCATTATGTAAGCATCTTTGCCCCACTCTATTCTAAGCAATGTTCCAAAAACCATAATACCTCAACTTAGTATTTAAATGGTTTTATTGTTGGTATTATTGTGGTCTTCCACACACAAGATTACTACGGGAGCGAATGACTTAAAGTTCCCCTAATAAAATCAACAACAACAACACACAAGATTTTGGTATGTTTGCATGGTATTTTACCATCTATTACTTTTACCATGTTTTTTTACTGGGAAACATTTTGGTCCCTGTTGTTTGCCCAAGCTATACCAAAATTTGGTATTCCTGTGTTATTTACCCCTGCTTGGGTTGAACAAATTAAATCAAATGTTCGCTCAACTGCATTACCTAGGCGTTCTCTATTGTTAGATTCTTACCTAAAACTAGGTGCCGAAATTTGGCGTTCTAGAACTTTGACAGTTCATACATTGTTTTAATGTAACTTCTTTTTCAGCAATTTGTTTGGCTTAGTTTTACTTATTTTAATTCCTCTAGATCAGATGAAAACATGATTCCGGGTTTAACCAACAATCATAAGGCATATAAAACGTAGATCAGCACATTAATTATTTTTCATATGTTCCTCACCCATTTTTTCTCCGAAGTTGGAAAGCAGTTTTTACAATATGATAATTAAAGGTTTACAAAGAAGCACACAGCAGCATGTCAAGTACAATAGTAGCCAGTAGGGATGGAGCCGGCGACTGTGTCTGGAAACATTCAGGAATTCTTAATTGGCAAATCATCAACATTGAGTGGGTTTAACAATAACTTTTCCTGACTCATTCAGAAACAATGATCAATCAGTTATTCGAATAACATTACCAAAAAATAAAAATAGAAAAATAAATTATTCTGACAAAACTTGGAAAAAACATCATTTGTAGCAATCATTCATTTGCAAATCACTTTTGTATGTAAATATGAGTACGACATTACTAAACTTACTTTTACTACTTACTAAAAGTTTTTTGCAGATATCGCCCAGTATTTTTTTCACTTTTCAAAATGTCATCGAAATCATAGCTTGTCACTCAACACTGTTACGGTCCAAACATTTATTTTTCTGGACAGAAAAATACCACTGCCGCAACAACCGTAGCACGATATTTACTCACTTTAATAAGATTTATTTCACGTTTTCTTACTTCTCTAGCGTGTAAATTTTATTATTTTAGCAAAAAAGACATAGGATTACAGAATCTGTTATCAAAACCATCAAAAAAGTCAGAATTTGACACTCTTGTGAAAATAGCCAAGATACTGAGTATTTCATTAGATTTATTTTACTTGCAGGGCAAGCAGTGCTGCCATGTCAAGCTACCAGAATGTCTGTTGGATATAAGTGTTAGGATGTAACAAAATAGACTTTTTGGCGGACATTCAGGGGCTGGTTCCGGTGGGCGTACTGAGTCCAAATCCCAAATATGAGCTTGATTGGACGTAACAGGAGCTGGCGCTCCGCCTTTCAATTTCAAATGGGATTTAACCCGTAAATTTTTTTTTAAATGTCTTTGGCCACCAATGCGTTTATCACAAACATCACTGGCGTGTAGGCCAGATCCTTGTGCATGTTCTTATATATAAAACATTGAAGTTTGGAGCATCCTAGAGCTCGGTACAGACCTTCAAAGTTTGGCATATTTTTTCCGAAAAATCGGCCCCAGCAAAAAAGATATGCGTCGCCCCTCGCGACGCCCGAGACGCCATTTGATTTTGCTTGGACCGATTTTTGGAAAAAAAATGGCAAACTTTGAAGATCTGTACTGAGCTTGTGCTCCAAACTTCGATGTTAAATATACCAAAAAATGCGCACCGGAACCAGCACCCCTGAATGTCCGCCAAAAAGTCATTTTTGTTACATCCTAATAAGTGTATGTATCTTTAGAGTGACTTTTTAAAGAAAAGGCAATGATGTCCATAAAGAATCTCAGAAACGACGGGATCAAGAGGGACAACGAGGTAACTAAACAAAAAAAAAAGATAAAATATACGGTAGAACAGGACGGACAGTAGACAGACGCCCAAGTAACCAAACAGCACTAAATCGTGTCACTGTTCAGCACTACCAGCGCTTTAAGAGCTGCGAGCAAAAGCTAATCAGTTTTCGTATCTGCACTAACATCGCTTTTCCAGCAGATTTGCAGCTGAGTTTGGACTTTATATTTCTGATTTCCAGCTAGGCCCCTACTGTTGTTGTTCCAACCCTGCAAAATGTCAAAAAATGTTGTTGTCTCTTTTTCTCTCTTCTCTGCTTCTCTCAATTCTATTTTCGGGTTGTTTACTACTTTGCCGACTCAGCTGACCGAGTGGGGAAGTTGAATTATTTGCTTAAACTTGCGGTGTTGACGATTTGATGCTGGAAATTGATGTGGTCCTGGTGATTCCTGTGACTGTGTCCTCACGGCTAAACGGGGAATGAATTTCCCAGTATGATTTCAGACCTATAAAACTGTTTCGTTGGTGAGTTAAATGCTCCATCTCAATGCAGATTTCTCATGCTCTAAAATATGAACATTTATATTCCACTTAGCCACTACGAAGTTTCGGTTTTATTGAGGAAAAACACTTTTTTGGCAGATTTAGGATAATTTATTAAAGCTTCAAAGATAATAATTGCACAGCCCCCAGAACACACATGCCAGAGAGTTGGGGGACGTTCCTTGAGATGTTCCTTTTTGTCGTCGTTTTTTGTTACTATCCACAAGCTTACCGGGGAATGTCCATGCTATGTCCACTGGGTTTACGAAGCCGGATGATCCAGCTTTGACGAAATGAAATCTCTGCTTTCCTCCATTTCCGTAAATATTCGTCTGGTCGCGAAGGCCTCCGGAACAGTAGAAGTTGATACCTGAAGTTTTGTTCATCCTGAAACATGTTTCTTTCTTTAATTAGAATATACTTTAAAATGATGAAATGATGAAAAAGCTTACCAACAGATGAAAACAACGAACAATTTCTTCACCCAAAGATATCTCTTCCAAGCTGTCGGCATTTTGCTCCTGGCTCGATTTATTTTGGTTAAATGGATGAAAGAGTAGGAAATATATTTAGTTTTACTTCTTGGTGCTGTCTCTTTCGCTCTTACACGAAACAATATAGTGTTGCCAGTTTGATGAAATATTGTGTTGCAGTGTTGCCAGTGGCAGCATCAAATGAGCTCTATTTCAGCTTCATTTAGAGCATTTGTTTTAGAGCTGATTTGTGTTGAGCTTAGCTGTTTTATGACTAATTTGCTTTTCTATGCTGTTAAGCAGCCAATTTATGATTTCTTTTAGTGCTGGGTGGTTACTTGGGCGATCATCCCTGGACATTAACACAGACCTACTTTTTCTCAATTTAATAGTGCACTAAAGCGACACATTCAAGCTTAAAATCCAGTTAGATTCAGTTTTGAGAATTGTTAGTTTATTTTGGATCAAATGTAAATTTCTGGCTAGTTCCTTCCTTGACTTGACACATAATGTAACTAATAAGTCATCGTATCCAATAAAATAACAATCATCACAGCTTCAGTGCTTCTTTTTTTTGTTGTGTGGCAGTGCGTCCGAATGGTTGCGCTGTCCACTTTGTAAGCGGATAATTCTGGGTTCGATTCCCGTCTGCTCAAAACTTCCATTGGATGGGGAAATAAAACGTCGGTCCCGGCCTTGGTTGTTGTTAGGCCGTTAAGTCATTCCAGGTGTAGGAGTCTTCACCCTGCTACAAAGACAAACAACACACCAAAACAAGCCTGCTTCGGTGGAATCGCCGGTGGCGGTTGAACTCGCAATCCAAAGTGAGTAGAAAGAGGTACGGACTCCTTGGTTTGAGCAGAAACTTGCAGTATAGACCACAAAAGACCTGGAGTTCATCAATGTGGATGGTTTGATTTTGTTTGATTGACCATATTTAAAGTAAGCTGCTTACTGCACAGTGTCAGTGCTATTATTCAGCACTCCCGTTTAGCACTCGAAGGTTTTTTTTGTAGGGGAAAGTGGGGCAAGTGTAACAAGCTAAGGAAATGCTCGTTAAAACCCATTAAAACGTTAAAAAATTTGTCCGATTTTTTCATAATCATCTTATTTCAGGTCTTGACTAAGACTTTGATAGAACAAATTTTGAAAAAAATCATGTTTTTCAATGTTAAAAAACGATTTTAAAATTTTTGATTTTCCGTACGTTCTACTCAACTAGTGGGGCAAGACGAACAACCCGTTGGGGCATGAGAAACAATGCATGAAACATCATGTTAATTTGCTAACAAGTGAACTGCTATCACTTTGAAACATCAGATTAGAATGTATTTGAAACGTTTCTTTCATTTTTAGGTTAAATAATAATATTTTACAATAAATTTGATCGTTTTTTCGAAAAAATAATTACTTAGATGATAAATAGTAAATTTCACTTTATTTTGTATAGACATATTTTTTAAACAATTGTTTATCATTTTTAAGAACTTTTTTGTATTTATTTCCCAATAAAATATGTTGTTGCAGCAATTCGTAATTTTGTCCATACTAAAAATCCATATGGTACACTTGCCCCACCTGAACAAGATTTTTTAAAAGCTCTCAACAAAAATAACCAAAAGATAAATCATACTTTCTAATAGGTGCAAATCATTGGTTGGGACACTACTGATCTAGGAAAAATAGCATTTTGATAAAATGAGCCTTATAACGAACCCTACACCTTATTTTGTACTTTCCAAATATTATTAGAAAACAAAGGTTTTAAAAAAAAACTTCATTAAATCTTATGCCCGTGGCGTTTACGTCGTTTTGGCGGTTATGTGGTAGTAGAATCAGCTAATAGCACTGCTAGCAACAATTCCTCATACTGGAAATAATCAAAATTGTAAAAATTACGGCCGTACGAGCGATTGTTCCTCTTGCCCCATATGGTCGTCTTGCCCCACCTTCCCCTATTCAAAAAAAACTTCATCATCCCGGTAGGAGTATTGAACTCATGCCCTCTGGATTGAAAATCCAGCACGCCGCTACTCAAAACCCATCCCCTACCGGTCAGTTTTCAAGGGATCTGACTTTTCCGAGCCAGACAGGAATCGAATCCATCATCTTCCGCTTACAAGGCGAACCCCGTTACCTTATGGCCACGGTAGCTCGGCTGGCAAAAAATCAATCGGTTCAATCGGTTGAACCGTGCACAACCGGTTTGTTACGTATTCGCCAGAAATCATGTATAAGCAATTCCATTTGAAAAAACACATTAACCGGAACAAAAACACGAAGACTGAAAAATCAATGCTATTAAAATGAAACTAGATACAAGTTCACCAAAAGTTTCAAAATTAAATTAACTTAAATTCAATTGAATCGTTAAAAATAATATCCCAAAATGTGGTATCCGGTAAACGACAGGTTTTGCAATTTGCCAATATCAAAACAATACCTTGAATTGGTACTAATCTCTAATCTAATCTAATCGAACACAAGCGCAGCCAGTCCGAAGAAAGCATCCGGGAAGAACTTATGGTTAGATTACGCCTCAAGTTCTTTCTTGTCATTATTAATGATTGCAGTACTTTCGAGAACCCCCGAAATGTATTACACTCACTAAAGCGGCCCGGCCTACTGCGTTGCATTAACCGCAAGAGACAGATTCTATGAACGGAACCCACATTTCATGGAATCATCAGGGGAAGAAGAAGAAGTGGGGACATATCGTACCAACCACTTCGTGTTATTTATAGAATATGGTGCGTAGTGTGTGTAGGGGAATCGTCGGGAAAGGGATTGTTGTATTATATCAGCAATTCCCCACGAAAACAGCATGGAAAAAAACAAAAGTGCTCGGATCGGGCTCAAAAATTTTCTGGGGGTTCCCTGGCCGAAATAATTAGACCCGTATTTTTTTGTTTGGCCATTAGGGTGACCTACGCCGTGTTAGGGTAGTCTGAAAAATGGCCATTTTCGTCAATTTTCGCAAAAACCACTTTTTTCGAAAAATCATAACTCCTCGCCATTTTAACCGATTTCAATTGTCTTATACGCAAATGAAAGGCGATAAGTTGGCCTTTCAAAGAAAAATAATAAGAAGTTTCAAAAATCTAGCCTAACATATGAAAAGGGCGTATGAAACTTTAAAATGCCGTTTTGACGGTGTCTGGACCAAAGAGCCTATGTCTGGAAATATTTTTATCGGATTCCCCGGACATTTTTATGTAACATACTAAAAAATGGGAGGAGTTCATTAACAGGATTCCGAGATATGATTTTTTGAAAATAAAATCCGTGTTTTTTCACGCGCCGCGCGCAAAAACCGGAGAATGACGAATTTGGCAAAAAATCAACTTTTTTCACTAAAACTGCGATAATTTCAAAATTTCAGCGATGACCTATAGATGTTTGGGTACCAAAATTTTTGTAATTAAAAGACGCAACTTTTGGTACCCAGACATGTATAGGTCATCGCTGAAATTTTAAAGTTATCGCAGTTTTAGTGAAAAAAGTTGATTTTTTGCCAATTTTATCTTTCTCCGGTTTTTGCGCGCGGCGCGTCGAAAAACACGGATTTTATTTTCAAAAAATCATATCTCGGAATCCTGTTAATGAACTCCTCCCATTTTTTAGTATGTCATGTAAAAATGTCCGGGGATTCCGATAAAAATATTTCCAGACATAGGCTCTTTGGTCCAGACACCGTCAAAACGGCATTTTAAAGTTTCATACGCCCTTTTCATATGTTAGGCTAGATTTTTGAAACTTCTTATTATTTTTCTTTGAAAGGCCAACTTATCACCTTTCATTTGCGTATAAGACAATTGAAATCGGTTCAAATGGCGAGGAGTTATGATTTTTCGAAAAAAGTGGTTTTTGCGAAAATCGACGAAAATGGCCATTTTTTAGACCACCCTAACACGGCGTAGGTCACCCTAATGGCCAAACAAAAAAATACGGGTCTAATTATTACGGCCAGGGAACCCCCAGAAAAATTTTGAGCCCGATCCGAGCACTTTTGTTTTTTTCCATGCTGTTTTCGTGGGGAATTGCTGATATAGTAAATGACCTTGTGACATTATTTCACCACTACGGATTAATTCACTCAAGGGGTGTCAACCCCTCGGTGGCCGAGTGGCTAGAGCATCTGACTACCAATCCAAAGGTGTGAGTTCGAATCCCACCTGATTCCATGCGTTTTTTGTTCATATTCAAAGTTCAATTATAGTCAAATAATTTCAAAGAGACCGGTCGGGAATCGAACCCGGAACCTTCCGCTTATGAGACGCGAGCCGTAGCCATTAAGCCACGGGCCGGTCTAAAAAAAAAAACAATACCTTGAATTGGTACCTATGATATCAAATTCTGACCAATTTGGTCATTTGAAGACGAAACATTTCATTCACCACACTGCTGTCAAGTTTACTGCTGCTCGTTTTACAGAAGTTCTAGCTTATCAAAACTAATGTAAGTGCTGCAAAGACGGGCACACAATGCTGTACTCTGCAAAGAAAAATCTGAGTTCTGCGTGAGCCGGATCATAACTTGTTTCAAAGCGTTGTGCACCGTAGAGTATTTTATGGATAAAACATAGCTCTTTCTTTTCAACTGTCACCTCATCCTGTATGACGACTCAATCACAAAAGAAACTATATTTTAGTTTGTCGGGATTAAATTTGTAACACAGCATCACAGATCGGTAAAACTTCAGTGGTTCAGTGTAGTTGTGTTATTAAAATACTTTTAATGCCTTCTTTACGCAAAAAGGTTAGTTTATTTTGTCAATTCCATTAACACATTTAGATTTAATATAATGGAAGAATTGACTGTAGGTATTTTTCACTTTTGTTTTACCAGAAAAGCGAAATGTTGTTGTAAACCTCGATCGGTTTGTACCGTCTAAGAAAAAAAACATTGATATTGAGTTGA
Organism: Culex pipiens pallens; assembly: GCF_016801865.2. Lineage (NCBI taxonomy): Eukaryota > Metazoa > Arthropoda > Insecta > Diptera > Culicidae > Culex > Culex pipiens. The sequence continues at coordinate 116,980,548 of NC_068938.1, forward strand.
AACATAAAAAAATATTTGAGCGCTGTTATTCAAAAGAAAAATTAATTAATAGATACATCTCGGATTAGTTTTCAAAAGGTCCTAAGCGCCAGTTGTAAACAAAGCCGTTTTACGATCGTTTTTCGATCAATTTACAAGTTATCAAATTCAAAAATTATATGTGGGTCTCGTGGCGCAGGGGTAGCGGCTTCGGCTGCCGATCCCGATGATGCTATGAGACGCGGGTTCGATTCCCGCCTTATCCACTGAGCTTCTATCGGATGGTGAAGTAAAACGTCGGTCCCGGTTTCTCCTGTCTCGTCAGAGGCGCTGGAGCAGAAATCCCACGTTAGAGGAAGGCCATGCCCCGGGGGGCGTAGTGCCAATAGTTTCGTTTTTTTTTTTTTTTTTTTTTTCGTTTTTTTCAAATTCAAAAATGTCCGAAATTGTTCATCTACACGTCCATTAAATGCTATTTACTTAAAACCATTGAAAATTGATTTTTTTTCAGAGAAAAAATCAAATAAGTGTCGGAGGTCGCGATGGCGATAACGACGTATTGCAAACTAACCAGAGATATATACTTTTAGGAAATCTACCCATAGGAAGTATTCTAAGAAAAGGTGGTAGAGAGCTCGAATCTAGCAAACACTTTATTTTTTGTTCTTTTTTTTAATTTGCCACATGATTCATGTAGGTACATTTCTTGACTTTTTTTTGATAAGGTCCTATAAACAAATGTAAACATTGAGTGTATCCCTTTCACACCTTATGTCAAAGTCCATCGGAGTAAGCGGGATACACTCAATGTTTACATTTGTTTATAGGACCTTATAAAAAAAAAGTCAAGATTTGGTTTCAGTGAGTGTTATTTTGATGTTTAATATAGAGACCCAGTAACGACGTTCTAGCAGAGTTCTAACAGAGTTGGATGTTCTTACAGCAGTCTAGTAGATATTTTTCACAATTCGAGCAGAATTCTTGCAGAACCAGCTCTGCTAGGATAGTTTATCAAGAAATAAAATTTGACCAAATGTTTTTCATGTAAAATATAATTTGCAATCGAAAAGTACTTTGCCAATTTTTGGAAGGGTTCTTTCTTCAAGATATAATCAACGCAAATTTGATTTTAGTGGAATATTGCAGTTTTTCGATTTTTAAAAATAGTGAACATGAGTGATAACTTCTAAAAATATTTTGTTTTGATAATTTCAGAAAATTTGCTATGAAATTGTATATGTAACATTGAAAATTGGACCTCTGGTTGCTGAGACTTAATGGCTTAACACTAAAAAGATTAATGCTCATAAAAAGTTGGAACGCTAAATTCAACTTGCTGGTTCTCGGGCACAGCTCAGCAAATCGACACGATTCTTTTTTCAAGTGATTCAGGGATGTCTAGATGAGCCTAGAACTTTTTAGATTTCGATTTGATCAATCCGCTAATTACTACGACCAAATGCCGCGCAGTCGTAAATTTGTTTACTGTGCAGTAAAAGTATAATAACTTCAGCAAAGCATTAGGAAAACCCTTACCATTATATATCAAAATAATCGTAGTAATGTCAGGAACATTACTAGATCATATAATTTGAACTGTTTTCCGAAAAAATAAAAATAAAAAACTACGTAAAACTTCAGAAAAAAGCCATAAAAAGTAATGTTTTTATTGGAACTTTAAATATATCGCGACAACCTATACATTTTATTTTTTGAGTTGTTACTTGTTGTTACTAGTATTTACAAACATAGAATCACGATTCTTTTTTTTTAAACTTGATAAATACTTAAAAAAAAAAACCACAAAAATGTGTAAAATCTGGAAAAAAAATATTTTTGTTAGATCTATATTGCAAAACATAGCGACGATGCCAACATATGCATAAAAATGATAAAAACTATTGTGTTACTAAAACATTTGAGAAGTTTGATCAGCTAGAACTTAAAAAAATAAAAAAAATACGTGAAATACAGAAAATGAGCAATTATCGCTGAAACCGTCCACATGCACATGTTCTCAAATCATTACGGCAATGTTCTCATTCGATTCGGCGCACCAAAAAACCATAAAAACAACCTCCGAACCAATGAAAATGTCAGCCATTAGCCACCTGTAAAGAAAAACTTGTTTTGAACAATGGTTTTTTTTCGAAAAAAATGCCCTAATTTGGAGAAATGATATATCCCAAAATACATTACCAAACATCAAAAAGTTATATATCGTTGGAAAGGTAATCGTGAGGGCTTTCTATTGGATTTTGATAAACATTTCAAAAAATTGTTTTTCAAGGGTAATTTTTAGGGTTTTTGAGAAACTTACTATTAATTTTGAATTTTGACCGTGTTCGCAACCACTTATCATTACGCAACCATTTTCAGATAAAAATAACCAAAGCTCAGACTTCAGAAATGAGCCTTATTTACAGGCAAAACAAAGCACACGCAAAAAAGTCCGTTCGCGTAAACGTGAACAACGTACCATGAAAATAGGAAACAAAGCAAATTTTATGATAAGATTTTGCACCGTGAACAAATGCATGATTGCAATCGATTTCCATAAACGTTTGTTCACGAAAACCCGTAACGCCAGGTCTGGTTACGTTTATCCTGTTCCTGTAATCATAAACTTCGTTCATGGTATTAGGAAACAAATCATGCATTTGTTCACGCTCATGCGAACAAAAAGCATGAATTTTTTCTTCGGGGGAATTTTGTGGCCACAGCTTTGAAACAGAGGCGAAGAACGTTCAGAAATCATTTAATGGAAAAGTGACAGTTGCAGGGTATCATTCTATTATTACGGGATGAACTATTTAATTTTGGCCCGGGTACGCATATATTTATCTGCAATCAGTTATTCGCATACCAAAATTAGATAATTTAACCGATTTTGGATTTTTTGGCCGCAGATGAAAGATACTGAGAACCTGCTTTATTGGAGCAATGCCGACGGAACCTGGTCCAACCTGGTCTCTCCGGAACGGGTTACCGGTAACCGGTGGCCACTTAGGAACACTTCGGAATTTGCAAGGAATCATGTCATGTGACATATCAAAATTAGTCAAATTAAAAACTATGACCGTTACAAGTGATGCCAACGTCCTCTGGTCCAACCTGGCCACTTCGGAACGGGTCACCGGTAACCGATGGCCACTTGGGGACACTTTGGAATTTGCAAGGAACCATGTCATGTGACATATCAAAATTCATCAAATTAAATACTATGACCGTTACAAGTGATGCCAACGTCCTCTTGAATTTCTTGAATTTCTTGAATTTCTTGAATTTCTAGAATTTCTAGAATTTCTTGAATTTCTTGAACTTCTTGAATTTCTTGAATTTCTTGAATTTCTTGAATTTCTTGAATTTCTTGAATTTCTTGAATTTCTTGAATTTCTTGAATTTCTTGAATTTTTTGAATTTCTTGAATTTATTCCTTACTTGAATTTCTTGAATTACATGAATTACACACACTCAGATTTTTATGCCGAACTTCGGCAGAATTCTGCCGAAATCAGAACAACTTATCGCTCGGCAGAAAAATATGCCGAATCTCGGCAAAATGTGAGTCATTGTGCCGATTACTCGGTGAAAAATGACAGTTAATTTGCCGAAGTTCGGCATTTTTCTGCCGAAGAAATCAGTTGTTCTGTTTTCGGCAGAATTCTGCCGAGCTCTAAAACCAAAAATGAGTGTGCATGTAGAATTACTTTAATTACTCGAATAACTTGAATTACTTGAAAAACTTGGAATGTTCTTGAATTTGATCCCCCTACCCCCCCCCCCCCCTTTGTTGCTTTTCTCCATACTAAATTTCATCCCTCCTCCCAAAAAAAAAACATGCATGAGTCCTTGTGGGAAATGGCCCATCACAAAACATACCAGAACTACCCACCCCCAGAAGCCGAACGTCGAAAATCCACTTACAAAACTACAACATTGATTTGTAAATCAAATTTCTTCGATGATCTCTTTGAAAATTTGTTTCCAAGCGTTACTGGTCGACTTTGAAAAAGTAACGCAACTTATCGTCTTTAAACACAGATCACAGCGTCGTGAACTAGTTCACAACTTTATGATTTCATGATTTTTGTACCATGATTTCATGAATTTGTTCACGTTTCCATGAACACGTTTGTTTGCTTAATTCGTGATTATTTGTGCAGGATTGTATTTGAGCCAAATGTACAGTCATCTCAGGCAAATCTGCACATACAGATTGAATAGGGACAGCTGTTTCAACTATGCTTTCACTCATCAGATCATACACGCAGAAAAATGTTTTGTAGAATCAGCCTGTACGAGGTTTGTTTCAACAAAAATTTTGTTGAATATAATCAACGCCGATTTTGCGTTGAAACAAACCTTGATTTTCTCAATTCCACAAAAATCATTTGTTGTTTTGAAAAAGTTGCTTTGACGTTTAGCGTTGATTCAACAAAAATCTAGATTTTCAAATCAACAAAATGTTTTGTTGATTCAAATATGCCTTATTTTTCTGCGTGTATGTTTAATTTGTTTATGTAAAAACATACATAAACAAACACATTTCTAAATTTCAAGCTTTTAAGTACCCTGAAAACTAATGTCCTTACTTAGACCATCTCCACCGGGCGCGCGCAGTAAGGATTTGGAAGCGCTCCACCATCACTCATCCCCACACCGGTCGCTCACAAACGCGCTCATAAAATAGCAGCTCGACCATAGACTAATTAAAGACTAAGCACTCAGAACATTTTTTTCAAAAAAATATGACTCATAAGCTGTGAACCGCGTGAACCCACGTTGTACCGCATCGGCTCGCCCCCCGTATGACAGATTTTCTTGGCCGCACTGTTATTTTCGATTTTGCTTTGTGCGCTGATTTGCGCGCGTGAAACGAGTTTTTTTATGTTTTTATTTTGGCAAATCTGTTGACGGGTGGAATTTTTTTTTGCCAACTTCTGCTTATAATTTCGTAAAATTAATTATTAGCATCACACCTTCAAGCAATCGTTTTGAAACCGGTGCAGGTTGTTGGAGTTGAAGTGCACCAGGAGACATGACTGTGTCAGTCAGTCAGGTTCGCGGCTTTACATCTAGCAGGGTGCAACGGAAGTTCCCAACATATAGAAAGTTATGTCGCTGGAGTGAAAGAGTGAGAACAGATTCTTGATGGAAATTTGTGTTGTTTTAAAAACAATTGTTACTTTTAGGTTCACCATTTCGTCAGGCTGTTATCATCTCCAAAAATCAAGTGTAAAATAGCTATCACAATACTGCCGTTCTACGCATAATTGTCCCATGTTCAAAAAAGTGCAACTGAGAAAAACGCGATTGAAATTTTTCGACCGATTTCTGTGTTTCTACGCATAATTGTCCCGTGGGTTCCTTATCGCCCCAGTTAGCAGTTTATCACCCTTATTTGTGATTCTCTTACTATACAACAGGTAAACAAGACATAATGCTTAATAAAACCAACGATTCCGTGTAAGAAAATACTTGGTGGGACAATTATGCGTAGAAGTTTAACGATGGGACAAACAGACTTGGTGTTGTTTTTGATGAGTTTCCGAACAAAGTACCAGATTTTATGTGTTTTTTCTTAAAGTACACATCAAACTAAACTTAAAAATGTCATAAAGTCAAAATCGTCCAAAACTGACATGGGACAATTATGCGTAGAACGGCAGAATAGGCGGGCAAAAGGCCGCCGTCCGCAAGAAAAGGAAGTACAAGTTGGTCGCCCGGCCGCCAAATCCAAGATCCAAAAGTGCGAACCGCTGTGGAAACAGGAAGGTCTGTGCGCACCGTCTGGACGCCAGCAACTTTGCCTGGGCTTCGGAGGGATGCACGCTAGGCACGTCGTGATCGATGCCGCGCCGTTTCATCAGTGGTACGAGAACCACTACCTGCAGCCGCTGGACAAGAAACGTGACCTGAAGGCCAGCTAGGAGGATGTGTTAGCCAAAAGGACAGCAAGCATCTGCTCAAGAAGTACGCCAAGCGTCAGAAGACTAACAAGATCGATTCCGACCAGGAGTAGTAGTTTAACGCTAGACGTCTGCTGGCCGTCATCGCTTCCCGACCTGGACAGATTGGCCGTGCCGATGGTCCTGCCTTTCGTGATGGTCTTGTCCTTCGGATCGTCGAACATGTGCAGAAGCCGTACGCGCCGGTTAAGACGAAGGTTAACCAGGAACAGCTCAGCGGAATTTCGAGCGTGGCGAATCCAACACAGGTCTAGTCATCGCCAAATTTGGTAAAGTCCGGGTCGCCTTGGCCTGGCGTGGCGGCTGCAGCTGGACCTCGGCCTGACGTAGTGCAGATCGTTCCAGCAAAACGAGAAGTGCTGGTTGATGTCCACGCATGAAAGTGTTGACAATCTGTAGGACATCATTCAACGGGACGGTCTGTTCTGGGCTGCGCGGGCGATGGATCAGCGAATAGAAGCGGAAGGAGGACATCTTGTGTACACGGGGAGCAGTTTCGGGAACTCCGATCGCTACAATCTGCTCACTATACGAATCAACCACGAAAGCTACGATAGGATGTGTTAGGGAAAAGCAAATCAAACCAAAAGTATTAGTGAACCAAAATGTGAAGAATCTCTATGGTCGAATAAATTGAGTTAGAATGCAATCAAATACTATGCAATACATTTTAAATTCAGACACCGTTCTGAAAGAAATCCATTCAATAGATGATGTGTTAAAATGTATGAAATAAAATTTGAAAATGATTTGTTATTTTATTACAAAAGTGAAAAGCAAGCTAAGCGATCCGATGCCGATAACCAGCTTGCTCGCACGCGATTCGAGGTTTCCACCTCCGGTAATATTTAGTCGTGACTTGTCGAAGTCCAACGACGATTAAGAAAAATGTCTTGATCGGAATCGCCGGGGTCATTCTTTCTTCTTCTTTCGTTCACCGCCGGGTATGCGCTGATTTATTTCGCCATATTCCTCGCAATTGGCCCATTTTGGCGCTTATTCCGCCAGCATGTCCAGATCTGTCCGAGTCGGATAGGGTTTGCGTCTGTATAATTAACCCCGGCACCTATCGGTTCAATTATGTTCGATTTAACCGACATGTCCGGTACGGTACCGGTAGTAATCACCGTTATCACGCTTACCGCCACCGCGGTCAGTCTCGACTTGATTCCTTTTGCTTCCGGTAGTCGGATGTCCCAGGAGACGTTACATGACATGATCCGGCAACTGCTGATTAATCCGAAACCGATGCCGTAAGTGGCCAATGGTTCTATCAGTGACTTGAGGTGAAAATGAACGGAAATTAATTGTAAATTTTGAAGAAAACTTCATGGCCATAACCCGGACCTTAACCGGACGGCGACTAAGTTGTCGGTCGTTCCGGTTCTCTTGGATGGCAAAATCACCCTCCCATAAAACGAATGTGTGTGTTTGTTAAAATTCAAGAATCAAAACAAAAAGAAAAAAAGAAACGTCAGAAAATCACCAGTGTAGCCAGTTTCTGACATTTTGATCTGTCATTTTTGACAGTGAACCGGCCATGCCGAGGGGTCATAAAAAGGTTGAGTCATGGTTCAGATCCCACTGTGTAGTCTTTTATTAGTCTATGGCTCGACTCTCGGTGAACAGCGGGTGACCAAATTTAGTCGCCCGCTAGTAGCGCGCACAAATATTTGACATCTGCTTGAAGTGAAAGAAAAATCATTTTTTTTTTAAATGAACTTTTTATGGTTCCACGGAACTGGACATTGATGATGGACATTTTCATTGTACTGGCCACAACCCGGATTGGCCCAGGTTCCCCGGGGGATGTTCCGTTGAAAGGATATTGGCGGTACCTATGAATATGGACAGTGTTGGTGTCAAACTTCACGATTTTTTAAATCGCATATGAACATTTCGAAAATGGACATTTTTAGTGGACTGGCCACAACCCGGATGGTTCCGGGTTTCCGCGAGGATGTTTCGTTAAGCGGACATTGGCGGCACCGTATGAATATGGGCAATTTTGGTGTCAAACTTCACGATTTTCAAAATCACATGTGAAAATTACGAAAATGGACATAGTGAGTGGACTGGCCACAATCCGAATTGGTCCGGGTTCCCCCGGGGATGTTCCGTTGAGCGGATATTGGCGGCACCGTATGAATATGGGCAATATTGGTGTCAAACTTCACGATTTTCAAAATCACATATGGAAATTACGAAAATGGACATTGTGAGTGGACTGGCCACAATCCGAAATGGTCCGGGTTCCCCCGGGGATGTTCCGTTGAGCGGATATTGGCGGCACCGTATGAATATGAGCAATATTGGTGTCAAACTTCACGATTTTCAAAATCACATGTGAAAATTACGAAAATGGACATTGTGAGTGGACTGGCCACAATCCGAAATGGTCCGGGTTCCCCCGGGGATGTTCCTTTGAGCGGATATTGGCGGCACCGTATGAATATGGGCAATATTGGTGTCAAACTTCACGATTTTCAAAATCACATATGGAAATTACGAAAATGGAAATTTTAAACGGACTGGCCACAACCCGAATCGGATGTTCCGTTGAGGGGACATTTATGGCAGCGTATTTTGTGGGCAAAATTGGTGTCGAACTTCACGATTTTCAAAAGCACATGTGAAAATTATGAAATATTGCCCATATTCATACGGTGCCGCCAATATCCGCTCAACGGAACATCCCCGGGGGAACCCGGACCAATTCAGATTGTGGCCAGTCCACTCACAATGTCCATTTTCGTAATTTCCATATGTGATTTTGAAAATCGTGAAGTTCGACACCAATATTGCCCATATTCATCGGAGCCGCCAATGTCCCTCCAACGGAACATCCCCCGGGAAACCCGGAACCATCCGGGTTCCGGCCAGTCCGTTTAAAATGTCAGTTTTCGTAATTTTCATATGTGATTTTGAAAATCGTGAAGTTTGACACTAATATTGCACATATTCATACGGTGCTGCCAATGTCGCTCCAACGGAATATTCCCCGGGGAACCCGGACCAATCCAGGTTGCGGCCAATCTAGTTTTTTTGGAAATAATTACTACTGGCTTTGAAGATTTTGGCAAATTGGTCATGCCAATAAACTGAAACAAATTTTATTTCGAAACGTCAAAATAAGCTGATACTCACCCCCGGTGGGGTTGGCAGTGACTATATTACCAACCCGTTTTATCAACGACCGGTGTGGGAAGGGTGACTAAACTAAAATAGTAGCGCTGTGGGTGAACAAAATAGTCACTCATTTATGTGCGCACCGGTGGAGATGCTCTTAGAGCATCATTACCGGTGCGTTGCGGAAATTGTTGCTATTTTATTAACCCGTAACGCTTCTATTTTAGTTTAGTCACTCGGTCCCACACCGGTCGTTGCTAAATTGGGTTAGCAATTTACTACCCGGCAACCTTATCGGTGGTTGCTGTATGGCAGTTTCATGAAAATGATTCGAAATCATTGTTTGAAGAAAACATAAAAGCTTTCACCATTTTAAATTATATTTTTTTTATTGATACAAAAAACATACTACAAAAACAGAAGGCGCCTTCCAGAACCACTTTGGATGCTTATTGGCCAAATGGCCAGTTAACATGGAAACGGATACCAGAAAAATGGCCAACTTGATTATTTTTATGAAACCTTGTCATGTTGGATATTAAACTTTATGGAATTGAAAGATATGTAAATCTACGGTCATGCCGATGTTTGCTGACCCATTCTGGCCAATCTGGAACCGGTTACAGGTGGCCCCTTGGGGACACTTCCGGAATATGAGAGAAACCCTGTAATCCGACATATCAAACTTCATGAAATTGAAAGATATGTCAATCTACGGTCATGCCGTTGTTCACTGACCCATTCTGGCTAATCTGGAACAGGTTACCGGTAGCCCCTTGGGGACACTTCCGGAATATGAGAGAAATCCTATCATCCGACATATCAAACTTCATGAAATTGATAGTTATGTCAATCTACGGTCATGCCGTTGTTCACTGATCCATTCTGGCCATTCTGGAACCGGTTACCGGTGGCCTCTTGGGGACACTTCCAGAATATGAGAGAAATCCTATCATCCGACATATCAAACTTCATGAAATTGAAAGATACCCATTTTGAATGATCATGTAAAATGGCCCGTTGACCACTTGTAAAGTGATTTTATACTTTTTCAAAATTATGGTTTATTTTAAGCTTTTATATGCTAATCTTTTTTATTTTTTTGCTAATAAAAAAAACTTATGATTTATCAATATTTTGATCCCCACTTTAGGATACAAATAATATGTTCAAAATATTGTATAATTAAAACAATTTCACACGTTTCAATGTGAGTGAAACTAGTAAATGTCGTCAAAACTTTCATCAAACATTTTTAGAAATATCAAAAAGACGTTCAAGTTTGCCTTAGGTAGAATTCTGTAATAGATGCAAAAAAAAAAGTTTTCTTTATTAATTTGCAAGTCACCCTCAATCTTACATTGCACTTCATTAGGGATTCGAACTCATTACAGTTAGATAACGAATCTGATTGACTATCAACTGATTCAGGCAGACAAAATGTGGAAATCGGAGGATCAAGTTTGCAGCAAATATTTTACAAAGCTTTCGTCGATCAACCCACCCCTCCACCATTATTTAAAAATTGACTCGAAAAACCAGGAGCAAAAATATATTTTCAAAAAACTTAAAAAAAAAATAAATTTAAGAGCATTAATTAAATATGCATTCCTTTGCATTTAAAATCATTTGAGCATGTTTGGGTTTATTAAAAATAATTTGAATTTTAGTGAATTTTCGATGAAATAAATAAATGTTGTTTCGCTTTTTTTGAAAAAAATGATTGCAGGTTAACTATACGGAAGCTTAAAACATTTTCCAAAAAAAATTTCTTGAAATGTTGAAATTCTGGATCTCAACGATTTTTCATTAGCCACACTTAACTTATAGAAGAATTCTAGATGTCAATCCATCCAGCAGGGCAATCTGGCCAAATCAAAAATCCGAACATGGTTTTAGCATGTACCAAAGTGGTACATATGTGTACCTTTAAGGATTTTTGATGTACTTCAAAGGTTCGATAAGTAGCCTTGCCCTGCTGGAAAGATAGCTGTTTTTTAGAAAACGTCACCAAATCAACTTCTTTATTACAGAAAAGTGATGTACCATCGATGTACCTAACGAATCTGTGTTCAGATTTTACCTAAACTTCTTATAAGTAGTACTTCCCTTTATACTTAACTTTTGAAGTACTTTATATATTGATTTTGACAACGGGATCGTGTTCCTTGGTAAATTTTAAGTAAGTTTGAGTATAAAAAGTCCATACTTAAGTTGATTTAGGCCAACTGTGGAACAATTTATCGATTTTTTGAGTATAAAGTACCATGCGCCTCCTTTAAAATGAAATTACACTGAATAATAATAAAACCAACATGTATTACAATAAAAACTAAAAGAGATAATGTTTTTTCTAATGCTTTTGCAAGTACTTGAACATAAATCAATATGCGCATACATACAAATACGGATTTATAAAACAATAAATTTAAAACTTGCAAAAGTTGAAAGAAATATAAAATAATCAACAAAACTAAAATAAAAGTTGCCCGCTGTCATCACAGACAATTGTATCAATAGAAAAGTGTGTTTCTGTTGTCTGTGAACAATGTACAACACATGTACCAACTTGTACTTGCATGGAAATAATTATTTTCTAATAAAACAATTCGAATATTTGAGAAATTTGATGAAAATTCAAAATAAATCAAATAAACTCAAATAGCAGCTGCCCGTTGACATCACAGACAATTGTACCAATAGAAAAGTGTGATTCTGTTGTCTGTGAACAATGTACAACACATGTACCAACTTGTACTTGCATGGAAATAATTATTTTCTAATAAAACAATTGAAATATTTGAGAAATTTGATGAAAATTCAAAATAAATCAAATAAACTCAAATAGCAGCTGCCCGTTGACATCACAGACATTGTACCAATAGAAAAGTGTGTTTCTGTTGTCTGTGAACAATGTACAACACATGTACCAACTTGTACTTGCATGGAAATAATTATTTTCTAATAAAACAATTCGAATATTTGAGAAATTTGATGAAAATTCAAAATAAATCTAAAAAACTCAAATAGCAGCTGCCCGTTGTTATCACAGACAATTGTACCAATAGAAAAGTGTGTTTCTGTTGTCTGTGAACAATGTACAACACATGTACCAACTTGTACTTGCATGGAAATAATTATTTTCTAATAAAACAATTGAAATATTTGAGAAATTTGATGAAAATTCAAAATAAATCAAATAAACTCAAATAGCAGCTGCCCGTTGACATCACAGACCATTGTATCAATAGAAAAGTGTGTTTCTGTTGTCTGTGAACAATGTACAACACATGTATCAACTTGTACTTGCATGGAAATAATTATTTTCTAATCAAACAATTGAAATATTTGAGAAATTTCATGAAAATTCAAAATAAATCAAATAAACTCAAATAGCAGCTGCCCGTTGACATCACAGACAATTGTACCAATAGAAAAGTGTGTTTATGTTGTCTGTGAATAATGTACATCGCATGTACCAACTTGTACTTGCATGGAAATAATTATTTCCTAATAAAACAATTCGAATATTTGAGAAATTTGATGAAAATTCAAAATAAATCTAAAAAACTCAAATAGCAGCTGCCCGTTGTTATCACAGACATTGTACCAATAGAAAAGTGTGTTTCTGTTGTCTGTGAACAATGTACAACACATGTACCAACTTGTACTTGCATGGAAATAATTATTTTCTAATAAAACAATTCGAATATTTGAGAAATTTGATGAAAATTCAAAATAAATCAAATAAACTCAAATAGCAGCTGCCCGTTGACATCACAGACAATTGTATCAATAGAAAAGTGTGATTCTGTTGTCTGTGAACAATGTACAACACATGTACCAACTTGTACTTGCATGGAAATAATTATTTTCTAATAAAACAATTGAAATATTTGAGAAATTTGATGAAAATTCAAAATAAATCAAATAAACTCAAATAGCAGCTGCCCGTTGACATCACAGACATTGTACCAATAGAAAAGTGTGTTTCTGTTGTCTGTGAACAATGTACAACACATGTACCAACTTGTACTTGCATGGAAATAATTATTTTCTAATCAAACAATTCGAATATTTGAGAAATTTGATGAAAATTCAAAATAAATCAAATAAACTCAAATAGCAGCTGCCCGTTGACATCACAGACAATTGTACCAATAGAAAAGTGTGTTTCTGTTGTCTGTGAACAATGTACAACACATGTATCAACTTGTACTTGCATGGAAATAATTATTTTCTAATAAAACAATTGAAATATTTGAGAAATTTGATGAAAATTCAAAATAAATCAAATAAACTCAAATAGCAGCTGCCCGTTGACATCACAGACATTGTACCAATAGAAAAGTGTGTTTCTGTTGTCTGTGAACAATGTACAACACATGTACCAACTTGTACTTGCATGGAAATAATTATTTTCTAATAAAACAATTCGAATCTTTGAGAAATTTGATGAAAATTCAAAATAAATCAAATAAACTCAAATAGCAGCTGCCCGTTGACATCATAGACAATTGTACCAATAGAAAAGTGTGTTTCTGTTGTCTGTGAACAATGTACAACACATGTACCAACTTGTACTTGCATGGAAATAATTATTTTCTAATAAAACAATTGAAATATTTGAGAAATTTGATGAAAATTCAAAATAAATCAAATAAACTCAAATAGCAGCTGCCCGTTGACATCACAGACATTGTACCAATAGAAAAGTGTGTTTCTGTTGTCTGTGAACAATGTACAACACATGTACCAACTTGTACTTGCATGGAAATAATTATTTTCTAATAAAACAATTCGAATATTTGAGAAATTTGATGAAAATTCAAAATAAATCTAAAAAACTCAAATAGCAGCTGCCCGTTGTTGTCACAGACAATTGTACCAATAGAAAAGTGTGTTTCTGTTGTCTGTGAATAATGTACATCGCATGTACCAACTTGTACTTGCATGGAAATAATTATTTTCTAATAAAACAATTGAAATATTTGAGAAATTTGATGAAAATTCAAAATAAATCAAATAAACTCAAATAGCAGCTGCCCGTTGACATCACAGACCATTGTATCAATAGAAAAGTGTGTTTCTGTTGTCTGTGAACAATGTACAACACATGTACCAACTTGTACTTGCATGGAAATAATTATTTTCTAATAAAACAATTGAAATATTTGAGAAATTTGATGAAAATTCAAAATAAATCAAATAAACTCAAATAGCAGCTGCCCGTTGACATCACAGACAATTGTATCAATAGAAAAGTGTGTTTCTGTTGTCTGTGAACAATGTACAACACATGTACCAACTTGTACTTGCATGGAAATAATTATTTTCTAATAAAACAATTCGAATATTTGAGAAATTTGATGAAAATTCAAAATAAATCAAATAAACTCAAATAGCAGCTGCCCGTTGACATCACAGACATTGTACCAATAGAAAAGTGTGTTTCTGTTGTCTGTGAACAATGTACAACACATGTACCAACTTGTACTTGCATGGAAATAATTATTTTCTAATAAAACAATTCGAATCTTTGAGAAATTTGATGAAAATTCAAAATAAATCAAATAAACTCAAATAGCAGCTGCCCGTTGACATCATAGACAATTGTACCAATAGAAAAGTGTGTTTCTGTTGTCTGTGAACAATGTACAACACATGTACCAACTTGTACTTGCATGGAAATAATTATTTTCTAATAAAACAATTGAAATATTTGAGAAATTTGATGAAAATTCAAAATAAATCAAATAAACTCAAATAGCAGCTGCCCGTTGACATCACAGACATTGTACCAATAGAAAAGTGTGTTTCTGTTGTCTGTGAACAATGTACAACACATGTACCAACTTGTACTTGCATGGAAATAATTATTTTCTAATAAAACAATTCGAATATTTGAGAAATTTGATGAAAATTCAAAATAAATCAAATAAACTCAAATAGCAGCTGCCCGTTGACATCACCGACAATTGTATCAATAGAAAAGTGTGTTTCTGTTGTCTGTGAACAATGTACAACACATGTACCAACTTGTACTTGCATGGAAATAATTATTTTCTAATAAAACAATTGAAATATTTGAGAAATTTGATGAAAATTCAAAACAAATCAAATAAACTCAAATAGCAGCTGCCCGTTGACATCACAGACAATTGTACCAATAGAAAAGTGTGTTTCTGTTGTCTGTGAATAATGTACATCGCATGTACCAACTTGTACTTGCATGGAAATAATTATTTTCTAATAAAACAATTGAAATATTTGAGAAATTTCATGAAAATTCAAAATAAATCAAATAAACTCAAATAGCAGCTGCCCGTTGACATCACAGACAATTGTACCAATAGAAAAGTGTGTTTCTGTTGTCTGTGAATAATGTACATCGCATGTACCAACTTGTACTTGCATGGAAATAATTATTTTCTAATAAAACAATTGAAATATTTGAGAAATTTGATGAAAATTCAAAATAAATCAAATAAACTCAAATAGCAGCTGCCCGTTGACATCACAGACCATTGTATCAATAGAAAAGTGTGTTTCTGTTGTCTGTGAACAATGTACAACACATGTATCAACTTGTACTTGCATGGAAATAATTATTTTCTAATCAAACAATTCGAATATTTGAGAAATTTGATGAAAATTCAAAATAAATCAAATAAACTCAAATAGCAGCTGCCCGTTGACATCACAGACATTGTATCAATAGAAAAGTGTGATTCTGTTGTCTGTGAACAATGTACAACACATGTACCAACTTGTACTTGCATGGAAATAATTATTTTCTAATAAAACAATTCGAATATTTGAGAAATTTGATGAAAATTCAAAATAAATCAAATAAACTCAAATAGCAGCTGCCCGTTGACATCACAGACATTGTACCAATAGAAAAGTGTGTTTCTGTTGTCTGTGAACAATGTACAACACATGTACCAACTTGTACTTGCATGGAAATAATTATTTTCTAATAAAACAATTCGAATATTTGAGAAATTTGATGAAAATTCAAAATAAATCTAAAAAACTCAAATAGCAGCTGCCCGTTGTTATCACAGACAATTGTACCAATAGAAAAGTGTGTTTCTGTTGTCTGTGAACAATGTACAACACATGTACCAACTTGTACTTGCATGGAAATAATTATTTTCTAATAAAACAATTGAAATATTTGAGAAATTTGATGAAAATTCAAAATAAATCAAATAAACTCAAATAGCAGCTGCCCGTTGACATCACAGACCATTGTATCAATAGAAAAGTGTGTTTCTGTTGTCTGTGAACAATGTACAACACATGTATCAACTTGTACTTGCATGGAAATAATTATTTTCTAATCAAACAATTCGAATATTTGAGAAATTTGATGAAAATTCAAAATAAATCAAATAAACTCAAATAGCAGCTGCCCGTTGACATCACAGACAATTGTACCAATAGAAAAGTGTGTTTCTGTTGTCTGTGAACAATGTACAACACATGTACCAACTTGTACTTGCATGGAAATAATTATTTTCTAATAAAACAATTGAAATATTTGAGAAATTTGATGAAAATTCAAAATAAATCAAATAAACTCAAATAGCAGCTGCCCGTTGACATCACAGACATTGTACCAATAGAAAAGTGTGTTTCTGTTGTCTGTGAACAATGTACAACACATGTACCAACTTGTACTTGCATGGAAATAATTATTTTCTAATAAAACAATTCGAATCTTTGAGAAATTTGATGAAAATTCAAAATAAATCAAATAAACTCAAATAGCAGCTGCCCGTTGACATCATAGACAATTGTACCAATAGAAAAGTGTGTTTCTGTTGTCTGTGAACAATGTACAACACATGTACCAACTTGTACTTGCATGGAAATAATTATTTTCTAATAAAACAATTGAAATATTTGAGAAATTTGATGAAAATTCAAAATAAATCAAATAAACTCAAATAGCAGCTGCCCGTTGACATCACAGACATTGTACCAATAGAAAAGTGTGTTTCTGTTGTCTGTGAACAATGTACAACACATGTACCAACTTGTACTTGCATGGAAATAATTATTTTCTAATAAAACAATTCGAATATTTGAGAAATTTGATGAAAATTCAAAATAAATCAAATAAACTCAAATAGCAGCTGCCCGTTGACATCACAGACAATTGTATCAATAGAAAAGTGTGTTTCTGTTGTCTGTGAACAATGTACAACACATGTACCAACTTGTACTTGCATGGAAATAATTATTTTCTAATAAAACAATTGAAATATTTGAGAAATTTGATGAAAATTCAAAATAAATCTAAAAAACTCAAATAGCAGCTGCCCGTTGTTATCACAGACAATTGTACCAATAGAAAAGTGTGTTTATGTTGTCTGTGAACAATGTACAACACATGTACCAACTTGTACTTGCATGGAAATAATTATTTTCTAATAAAACAATTCGAATATTTGAGAAATTTGATGAAAATTCAAAATAAATCTAAAAAACTCAAATAGCAGCTGCCCGTTGTTATCACAGACAATTGTACCAATAGAAAAGTGTGTTTATGTTGTCTGTGAACAATGTACAACACATGTACCAACTTGTACTTGCATGGAAATAATTATTTTCTAATAAAACAATTCGAATATTTGAGAAATTTGATGAAAATTCAAAATAAATCAAATAAACTCAAATAGCAGCTGCCCGTTGACATCACAGACATTGTACCAATAGAAAAGTGTGTTTCTGTTGTCTGTGAACAATGTACAACACATGTACCAACTTGTACTTGCATGGAAATAATTATTTTCTAATAAAACAATTCGAATCTTTGAGAAATTTGATGAAAATTCAAAATAAATCAAATAAACTCAAATAGCAGCTGCCCGTTGACATCATAGACAATTGTACCAATAGAAAAGTGTGTTTCTGTTGTCTGTGAACAATGTACAACACATGTACCAACTTGTACTTGCATGGAAATAATTATTTTCTAATAAAACAATTGAAATATTTGAGAAATTTCATGAAAATTCAAAATAAATCAAATAAACTCAAATAGCAGCTGCCCGTTGACATCACAGACAATTGTACCAATAGAAAAGTGTGTTTATGTTGTCTGTGAATAATGTACATCGCATGTACCAACTTGTACTTGCATGGAAATAATTATTTTCTAATAAAACAATTCGAATATTTGAGAAATTTGATGAAAATTCAAAATAAATCTAAAAAACTCAAATAGCAGCTGCCCGTTGTTATCACAGACATTGTACCAATAGAAAAGTGTGTTTCTGTTGTCTGTGAACAATGTACAACACATGTACCAACTTGTACTTGCATGGAAATAATTATTTTCTAATAAAACAATTCGAATATTTGAGAAATTTGATGAAAATTCAAAATAAATCAAATAAACTCAAATAGCAGCTGCCCGTTGACATCACAGACAATTGTATCAATAGAAAAGTGTGATTCTGTTGTCTGTGAACAATGTACAACACATGTACCAACTTGTACTTGCATGGAAATAATTATTTTCTAATAAAACAATTGAAATATTTGAGAAATTTCATGAAAATTCAAAATAAATCAAATAAACTCAAATAGCAGCTGCCCGTTGACATCACAGACAATTGTACCAATAGAAAAGTGTGTTTCTGTTGTCTGTGAACAATGTACAACACATGTACCAACTTGTACTTGCATGGAAATAATTATTTTCTAATCAAACAATTCGAATATTTGAGAAATTTCATGAAAATTCAAAATAAATTTAAAAAACTCAAATAGCAGCTGCCCGTTGTTATCATAGACAATTGTACCAATAGAAAAGTGTGTTTCTGTTGTCTGTGAACAATGTACAACACATGTACCAACTTGTACTTGCATGGAAATAATTATTTTCTAATAAAACAATTGAAATATTTGAGAAATTTGATGAAAATTCAAAATAAATCAAATAAACTCAAATAGCAGCTGCCCGTTGTTATCACAGACAATTGTACCAATAGAAAAGTGTGTTTCTGTTGTCTGTGAACAATGTACAACACATGTACCAACTTGTACTTGCATGGAAATAATTATTTTCTAATAAAACAATTCGAATATTTGAGAAATTTGATGAAAATTCAAAATAAATCAAATAAACTCAAATAGCAGCTGCCCGTTGTTATCACAGACAATTGTACCAATAGAAAAGTGTGTTTCTGTTGTCTGTGAACAATGTACAACAAATGTACCAACTTGTACTTGCATGAAAATAATTATTTTCTAATAAAACAATTCGAATATTTGAGAAATTTGATGAAAATTCAAAATAAATCAAATAAACTCAAATAGCAGCTGCCCGTTGACATCACAGACAATTGTACCAATAGAAAAGTGTGTTTATGTTGTCTGTGAATAATGTACATCGCATGTACCAACTTGTACTTGTATGGAAATAATTATTTTCTAATAAAACAATTGAAATATTTGAGAAATTTCATGAAAATTCAAAATAAATCAAATAAACTCAAATAGCAGCTGCCCGTTGACATCACAGACAATTGTACCAATAGAAAAGTGTGTTTATGTTGTCTGTGAATAATGTATATCGCATGTACCAACTTGTACTTGCATGGAAATAATTATTTTCTAATTAAACAATTGAAATATTTGAGAAATTTGATGAAAATTCAAAATAAATCAAATAAACTCATATAGCAGCTGCCCGTTGACATCACAGACAATTGTACCAATAGAAAAGTGTGTTTCTGTTGTCTGTGAACAATGTACAACACATGTACCAACTTGTACTTGCATGGAAATAATTATTTTCTAATAAAACAATTCGAATATTTGAGAAATTTGATGAAAATTCAAAATAAATCAAATAAACTCAAATAGCAGCTGCCCGTTGTCATCACAGACAATTGTACCAATAGAAAAGTGTGTTTCTGTTGTCTGTGAACAATGTACAACACATGTACCAACTTGTACTTGCGTGGAAATAATTATTTTCTAATAAAACAATTCGAATATTTGAGAAATTTGATGAAAATTCAAAATAAATCTAAAAAACTCAAATAGCAGCTGCCCGTTGTTATCACAGACAATTGTACCAATAGAAAAGTGTGTTTATGTTGTCTGTGAACAATGTACAACACATGTACCAACTTGTACTTGCATGGAAATAATTATTTTCTAATAAAACAATTCGAATATTTGAGAAATTTGATGAAAATTCAAAATAAATCAAATAAACTCATATAGCAGCTGCCCGTTGACATCACAGACAATTGTACCAATAGAAAAGTGTGTTTCTGTTGTCTGTGAACAATGTACAACACATGTACCAACTTGTACTTGCATGGAAATAATTATTTTCTAATAAAACAATTCGAATATTTGAGAAATTTGATGAAAATTCAAAATAAATCAAATAAACTCAAATAGCAGCTGCCCGTTGTCATCACAGACAA
The DNA here is from genome assembly GCF_016801865.2 of Culex pipiens pallens. Taxonomy (NCBI): domain Eukaryota; kingdom Metazoa; phylum Arthropoda; class Insecta; order Diptera; family Culicidae; genus Culex; species Culex pipiens. Next base: position 117,001,090 of record NC_068938.1, read on the forward strand.
TTGTACCAATAGAAAAGTGTGTTTCTGTTGTCTGTGAACAATGTATATCGCATGTACCAACTTGTACTAGCATGGAAATAATTATTCTCTAATAAAAAAAATCGAATATTCACAAATCTTCGAATTGTTACATTAGAAAAAAATTAATTCAATGCAAGTACAAGTTGGTACATGCGATGTACATTGTTCACAGACAACAGAAACACACTTTTCTATTGGTACAATTGTCTGTGATGTCAACGGGCAGCTGCTATTTGAGTTTATTTGATTTATTTTGAATTTTCATCAAATTTCTCAAATATTCGAATTGTTTTATTAGAAAATAATTATTTCCATGCAAGAACAAGTTGGTACATACGATATACATTGTTCACAGAGCAAAGAAACACACTTTTCTATTGGTACAATTGTCTGTGATGTCAACGGGCAGCTGCAATTTGAGTTTATTTGATTTATTTTGAATTTTCATCAAATGTCTCAAATATTCGAATTGTTTTATTAGAAAATAATTATTTCCATGCAAGTACAAGTTGGTACATGTGTATTACATTGTTCACAGACAACAGAAACACACTTTTCTATTGGTACAATTGTCTGTGATGTCAACGGGCAGCTGCTATTTGTGTTTTTTTGATTTATTTTGAATTTTCATGAAATTTCTCAAATATTTCAATTGTTTTATTAGAAAATAATTATTTCCATGCAAGTACAAGTTGGTACATGTGTTGTTTATTGTTCACAGACAACAGAAACACACTTTTCTATTGATACAATTGTCTGTGATGTCAACGGGCAGCTGCTATTTGAGTTTTTTTGATTTATTTTGAATTTGCATCAAATTTCTCAAATATTCGAATTGTTTTATTAGAAAAAAAATATTTCAATGCAAGTTCAAGTTGGTTCATGCGATATACATTATTCACAGAACAAAGAAACACACTTTTCTATTGGTACAATTGTCTGTGATTTCAACGGGCAGCTGCTATTTGAGTTTATTTGATTTATTTTGAATTTTCATCAAATTTCTCAAATATTTCAATTGTTTTATTAGAAAATAATTATTTTCATGCAAGTACAAGTTTGTACATGTGTTGTACATTGTTCACAGACAACAGAAACACACTTTTCTATTGATACAATTGTCTGTGATGTCAACGGGCAGCTGCTATTTGAGTTTTGCTGATTATTTTTAATATTTTTTTTCAACTTTTGCAAGTTTTAAATTTATTGTTTTATAAATCCGTATTTGTATGTATGCACATATTGATTTATGTTCAAGTACTTGCAAAAGCATTAGAAAAAACATTATCTCTTTTAGTTTTTATTGTAATACATGTTGGTTTTATTATTATTCAGTGTAATTTCATTTTAAAGGAGGCGCATGGTACTTTATACTCAAAAAATCGATAAATTGTTCCACAGTTGGCCTAAATCAACTTAAGTATTGACTTTTTATACTCAAACTTACTTAAAATTTTCCAAGGAACACGATCCCGTTGTCAAAATCAATATATAAAGTACTTCAAAAGTTAAGTATAAAGGGAAGTACTACTTATAAGAAGTTTAGGTAAAATCTGAACACAGATTCGTTAGGTACATCGATGGTACATCACTTTTCTGTAATAAAGAAGTTGATTTGGTGACGTTTTCTAAAAAACAGCTATCTTTCCAGCAGGGCAAGGCTACTTATCGAACCTTTGAAGTACATCAAAAATCCTTAAAGGTACACATATGTACCACTTTGGTACATGCTAAAACCATGTTCGGATTTTTGATTTGGCCAGATTGCCCTGCTGGATGGATTGACATGAATTCTAGATTACATTTTCAAAACAACCTATCCCTCATGGGTTTCCTATGCAGATAGAACCTTTTGAAAATTTAATCTAGAATTGTTCAACATGTAATGTCACCACCATTTTCGAAATATAAAAACAAAACATTTTTTTTGAAGATGCAGCTAAGAACTTTTTTTTCAAATACCAGAAACTACAATACCAAAGAAACTCGTTATTTTGTGGTTCCTATTATTTTGAAAAGATTTTTTTTTTTGAATAACAGAAATGTCTGATTATTTACATTAAAATAACGTAATTTATTTTTTTTAACAACATTTTTTTTTTGTAAATTTGGCCCGCAAGCTCATTTGAGCTTCAAATTTGGCCCGGCCTTCAAAAACTTTGAGCACCCCTGATGTCATGCCGCTGTTCGCAGACCCATCCTGGCCATTCTGGAACCAGTTACCGGTGGCCTCGTGGGGACACTTCCGGAATATGAGAGAAATCCTATCTTCCGACATATCAAACTTCATGAAATTGAAAACTACCTTAATCTACAGTTATGCAATTGATCACTGACCGTTGCACTATGGTACATTGGGTGGCCAAGTTTCAAAAAAGTGACCTTCTCCAAATATTTTTTGGTATTTTTTTCTCGAAAGTAAACATTCTAACTAAGAAAAATCCAAATTTTCAAAGCTCTAAGTTTGTTTATTACACAGATACGCAAGCTGAAAGTCAATAAATGGGGTAAAAAACTAGCGTTTTTCGTAAAAAAGGCTGATTGTTTAATTTTAACATAGCTCAGCCATTTTAAATATTTTATTAGGACAATTATACATACATCGTTGATTCCAGTTTGACAGCTTGCCCAGAGCAGACGTGTGTCCTTTGAGCGCGTTTTTGACGGTGTTTTTTTTTTAACTTGCGCCGACGGCCATGGCGGCGGCCGCGACGGCGGAGAGTGAGTGGACGGAGCATAGAACCGAGGATGGAAGGCCGTTCTACTGGAACGCTGCCATGAAGAAAAGTGTGTGGGAGAAACCGGACGAGTTCCAACCCAAAACGCAGGCGGCGACGGGCATGGAGGTGGAAGTCTCCGAAGGAGGAGGAGAGGACGGGGGCGAATTTCGTCCCGTAATCAAGGTTCGGCGCACACAGCAAAAAATAATGTAAAAATGGAAGGTTGAAAACAGAATGTTGAAAAAAATAATGATGAATTTTACCTCTATAATTGTTGAATAACGATTTTTTTTTGTCAAACAGGTTTTACACAAAAAATGTGTAATATTACCTAATTTTTGATGAATATTCAACATTATTTTTGTTACTCGTATACTTGAGTAATATTCATCAAATTTAGGTACAATATTAATCATCTTTTGACTTTGACAACTGTCAAACGCAACGTTTTGAAAAGTGGTTGGCAGAAGCATGTCGGATCGTGATTCAACCGTCGCGTGTCCGGGAGTTTTGGTCGCTCGTGCGTCAAACAATCGTTGCTGATTCTGTGCCATCGTCGTTGTGTGTTTTGGTGAGTTTGAGTTGGTGCTTCTTCCGGATCGGTCTGGAGGAAGGTGCCGGGTGTTTACGTCCAGGAATCGTCGCAGATTTCGTGTCACCGTCGTCGTTTGTTTTGGTGAGTTTGTGTTGGTGCTTCTTCCGGATCGGTCTGGAGGAAGGTGCCGGGTGTTTACGTCCAGGAATCGTCGCCGATTCCGTGCCGCCGTCGTCGTTTGTTTTGGTGAGTTTGTGTTGGTGCTTCTTCCGGACCGGTCTGGAGAAATGTGCCGGGTGTTTACGTCCAGGAATCTTCGCAGATTCCGTGCCGCCGTCGTCGTTTGTTTTGGTGAGTTTGAGTTGGTGCTTCTTCCGGATCGGTCTGGAGGAAGGTGCCGGGTGTTTACGTCCAGGAATCGTCGCAGATTTCGTGTCACCGTCGTCGTTTGTTTTGGTGAGTTTGTGTTAGTGCTTCTTCCGGATTGGTTTGGAAGAAGAGTCCGGGTGTTTTGGCCACTTGCGCGTCCAAGAATCCTTAAAAAGTTGTGTTTTTTTGGTTAAGTTTGGAGGAAGTTGCCTGCCGAATTTTGGGATTTGAACAGTTCATGAAGAATCTGATGTACGATCCATTTATTTCAGGATAGTTGGTTAGTCGGAATGACTTGTTTATCGTGCTTATTCATCCAAAATATAATGAAAAATTGAATTTTTCAACAAACGTTAAATTTGAAGTAGATTGGTGTTCATGTTCATTTTGTAAGTAAAAAAACTAACTTAATCCACCTATGTGGTTGGTGCCTTCCTCACTTTTTACCAATATTTGGTGATATGATGGGTTTGGACACAAATACCATCTATTTAAAAAAAAACAACATAAATGTTACTGAAGCGGTCATAACTTGATACTGAGCGTTGCCAGACCTTCAATGTTTTGGACTTATGGGAAAGGTCTTTTGATTACCCAACCAACGATGGGTCGGATGATGGATCCGGACATAGTCTACATACATTTGAGCGAGATCCGGCTTCAAAAAAGTGCATAAATATCACTTAAGTGTTCATTAGGGTGGGTCATTTTTTTCGAAAGTGTTTGGATCCGGCTGAAATAAGGGCCATCTTGTAGAGGGTACCCATAGGGACTTTCATACCAAGTTTGAGCGCATTTGGTTGAAAACTGGCTTGTCGCTCGGGGGTTAAAGTTTACATGGAAATTACTATGGGAAATGCGTGATTTTACTTCAAACGCTCCTACAAGCTAAGCGACAAACTTTAGTCCACACTTACACTAGGTAGCCGTGTCGGGGGTGGTCCAAGGAACATTTTTCTCTAAGGGGTCATGGTCATCCGTTCAACCCTGAGCTTGCGCATCGCAGATTTATCCGGCGACGCCGGAATCTTTCAAAATCTCAGTTTTAACGGTCAACGCATGCTACAAACTATGACAGAAGCATCGTTTGAATAAATGGAAAACGCGACGCCAAACGTCAAGTCACTAAAATCGATGCAGTAAACAACGGTTCGCCGTCCGCTGGTTCGCCGGCAAAAACTCTTAGAGCAGTTTCCTGTTCCATGAGAGGAGATCAAGTCCAGCTTAATGCTTAAAGGTACGAAAAAAAACATGCAGTTTAACCGGAACCTAAAAATGAACTCAATTTCAGGAAGTGATGCGCAAGATATTAGTTCAGTGAAGTTCCTGTACGGATAAACTCGATCACTGCGGCGTCCTGTAGGATTCTGCACCCAGGTCAGGGCACTTGGTCGTCAAAAACATGTGTTCCGTTTTGTGTGATTCGAGAGCTCAATTTTATCAGTTGCTCTACAATGTTCCAGGTGCATGAAAAGGAAAACATTTCGAATGCGGTACACCAGAAATGATTGCTCATTTTTGATGACGGACCGAGTGCTGGCCTCGTTGGATCTGTTGCTTCTTCGAAGATTATTACTCGTTTGCTGGCTAAGGTTCAAGGGAACGAGTTGAAGAATGGGAAAGCATCGTATTCAAGAGCGGCTACAAGAAATCAAGCAAAACCGGCAAGAGCGTTTTATCTAAAATAAAAATGGTTCCATGAAAATATTTTAAATGTTCTATCACCACCAATATTTTGAAAAAAAAAAACCGGTATCGCCCCTCCAATTAACTCTTCCCTGATTTGCTCCAAAATTCGAAGCAAGGCTCTCTCCAAAATAACGCTTAAAAGGGGCATAAATAAGATTTTTCTTTAGATTTGAGCAAATTTTTATTCTTTCGTTATACACAACATATATTTAACAATAATTATTTATTATTATTTAAATGATCAATTCCAGGTCTTGCCAGCGCCACATAACCCACTTCCTGATCTCTCCTTCGCGAATAACTTGCACATCTGCATCTTGCTAGTCTCGATGGTGCTTGGAGTTGATTGAAATGCTTTTTAGGCGAATAATATTTTGGCCTGCTTGCGGTGTCGGTCATTTTCCTGGCGCAATCGATCAATGTGGCCCGACGTGGTTTCCTGTTAGCACTTGCATCTCTTGTTTGGCTGAAATATAATAGGTAGCTAATCCTCTTGATAAGAAACATTTTTATCAAACTTACCATTAATTTCTATTGCGAAATTAGCAGTTTGTTCTTTAGCACCTCCTAGAGAAGCGCTTTTGTTGTCTTTCGAACGAATTAGTTTCTTAGCAGCATCTTTCTCGATTTATCACAAACATTAGCTCCCAGTAGTCGCAACAATTCCGCCGGAAATGTCGACGTGTGGTTCCCAAAGGAGATCAACTGTCCGTGCTGCCGGTGGGAACTGTCCGCACATTCGATCAGTTACTGGTCGACAAATTGGTTGATGGTGATGTTGTCAGGCGATGATGATGCGCACCACGTCCTGAAATCGAGTCTAGTTTTGGGTTCTGGTGCAATTGCAACTTTTTTCCATACCTTTCTGTATTGATTTGGTCTGCTTTAAGAGTTTTTGCCGGCGAACCAGCGAACGGCGAACCGTTGTTTACTGCATCGATTTTAGTGACTTGACGTTTGGCGTCGCGTTTTCCATTTATTCAAACGATGCTTCTGTCATAGTTTGTAGCATGCGTTGACCGTTAAAACTGAGATTTTGAAAGATTCCGGCGTCGCCGGATAAATCTGCGATGCGCAAGCTCAGGGTTGAACGGATGACCATGACCCCTTAGAGAAAAATGTTCCTTGGACCACCCCCGACACGGCTACCTAGTGTAAGTGTGGACTAAAGTTTGTCGCTTAGCTTGTAGGAGCGTTTGAAGTAAAATCACGCATTTCCCATAGTAATTTCCATGTAAACTTTAACCCCCGAGCGACAAGCCAGTTTTCAACCAAATGCGCTCAAACTTGATATGAGAGTCCCTATGGGTACCCTCTACAAGATGGCCCTTATTTCAGCCGGATCCAAACACTTTCGAAAAAAATGACCCACCCTAGTGTTCATATCTCGAGACAGGGTTGCCAGATCTTCAATGTATAAGACTCATGAGAAAGGTCTTTTGATTACCTAACCAACGATGGGTCGGATGATAGATCCGGACATAGTTTTCATATAGATAAGTGAGATCCGGCTTCAAAAAAGTACATAAATATCACTTAAGTGGTCATATCTCGAGACAGGGTTACCAGATCTTCAATGTTTTGGATCCATTGCAAAGGTTTTTTGATTACCTAACCAACGATTGGTCGGATGATGAATCTGGACATAGTTTTCATATAGATAAGTGAGATCCGGCTTCAAAAAAGTGCATAAATATCACTTAAGTGGTCATATCTTGAGACAGGATTGCCAGATCTTCAATGTTTTGGACTTATTGGAAAGGTCTTTTGATTACCTAACCAACGATGGGTCGGATGATGAATCCGGACATAGTTTTCATATAGATAAGTGAGATCCGGCTTCAAAAAAGTGCATGAATATCACTTAAGTGGTCATATCTCGAGACAGGGTTGCCAGATCTTCAATGTTTTGGACTCATTGGAAAGGTCTTTTGATTACCTAACCAACGATGGGTCGGATGATGGATCCGGACATAGTCTACATACATTTGAGCGAGATCCGGCTTCAAAAAAGTGCATAAATATCACTTAAGTGTTCATATCTCGAGACAGGGTTGCCAGATCTTCAATGTATAAGACTCATGAGAAAGGTCTTTTGATTACCTAACCAACGATGGGTCGGATGATAGATCCGGACATAGTTTTCATATAGATAAGTGAGATCCGGCTTCAAAAAAGTACATAAATATCACTTAAGTGGTCATATCTCGAGACAGGGTTACCAGATCTTCAATGTTTTGGATCCATTGCAAAGGCTTTTTGATTACCTAACCAACGATTGGTCGGATGATGAATCTGGACATAGTTTTCATATAGATAAGTGAGATCCGGCTTCAAAAAAGTGCATAAATATCACTTAAGTGGTCATACCTTGAGACAGGGTTGCCAGATCTTCAATGTTTTGGACTTATTGTGAAGGTCTTTTAATTACCTAACCAACGATGGGTCGGATGATGAATCTGGACATAGTTTTCATATAGATAAGTGAGATCCGGCTTCAAAAAAGTGCATAAATATCACTTAAGTGGTCATATCTCGAGACAGGGTTGCCAGATCTTCAATGTTTTGGACTTATTGGAAAGGTCTTTTGATTACCTAACCAACGATGGGTCGGATGATGAATCCGGACATAGTTTTCATATAGATAAGTGAGATCCGGCTTAAAAAGAGTGCATAAATATCACTTAAGTGGTCATATCTCGAGACAGGGTTGCCAGATCTTCAATGTTTTGGACTTATTGGAAAGGTCTTTTGATTACCTAACCAACGATGGGTCGGATGATGAATCCGGACATAGTTTTCATATAGATAAGTGAGATCCGGCTTCAAAAAAGTGCATAAATATCACTTAAGTGGTCATATCTCGAGACAGGGTTGCCAGATCTTCAATGTTTTGGACTCATTGGAAAGGTCTTTTGATTACCTAATCAACGATGGGTCGGATGATGAATCTGGACATAGTTTTCATATAGATAAGTGAGATCCGGCTTCAAAAAAGTGCATAAATATCACTTAAGTGGTCATATCTTGAGACAGGATTGCCAGATCTTCAATGTTTTGGACTTATTGGAAAGGTCTTTTGATTACCTAACCAACGATGGGTCGGATGATAAATCTGGACATAGTTTTCATATAGATAAGTGAGATCCGGCTTCAAAAAAAAGCTTAAATATCACTTAAGTGGTCATATCTCGAGACAGGGTTGCCAGATCTTCAATGTTTTGGACTTATTGGAAAGGTCTTTTGATTACCTAACCAACGATGGGTCGGATGATGGATCCGGACATAGTTTTCGTATAGATAAGTGAGATCCGGCATCAAAATTCCAGCACGCGATTTGCAACTCTGCCACTTTTTTATACGTAACTTTTGAACTACTTATCGGATCTTCAAACCATTTAATAGTGCAGTATGGGGCACCAAACCGGATCGAATGCAACTTGTTTGACTCAAATCGGATCAGCCAGTGCCGAGAAAACTTGGCAAGAATTTCGAGCACCAAGGGGAATACGCACACACATACACACACACACAGACATTTGTTCAGTTTTCGATTCTGAGTCGATAGGTATACATGAATATAGGTCTATGAGCTGTTTTTCAAAAGTTCATTTTTCGAGCAGGATTATAGCCTTACCTCAGTGAGGAAGGCAACAGGACCAATAATTTCCAAAAATATCGTTTTTAATTATTTGTCTGAGTGTTATCAAATTGGATTGGTGAGAAGCATTCTTTAATGGCTCCTCTCGCGTAACACGCATCGCTTTTCGGTTTCTGGATTGACACCGCAACAGTTAAGAGTCCTAATGACAATTTTAAATATCATTAAATTTAATTATCAACTCATCTTTACAGCTTCTCAGAACAAACGACTCTTGGAAAATGCCAAAGCCAACGTGGAAAAAGCAGCCGCCATAAGTAAAAAAAAATGTTTTTCGGATCTAATCACCATTAGTCGACGTCTATTTCCACTTTTAGATAAGTTTTGTTTTCTTAAGAATATGACACTTTGTAAAAAAATCGTTTTTTATTGCAGGTGGATATTTCATGTGGGATAATATCTCAAGGATTTCAACTGGTGAAACTTCGTCTGGGAAGGTAGCTACTGCTTGCAGCATTTTTTTTGGTAGGTACACAGCAAAAAATCTGATGGTAAAATCGCATGCACATCACCATTATGAAAAAAATAACACTTTGCATGTACAATTTTTGGAAACACAAAAAAGATGCCACCGATGGGATTCAAACCCAACATTAACTGTACACAGAAAAAAAAAATGATGGTAATATTCATCAGGAAATGGTGACAGATTTTGTGGCAAAATTAATGATTAATTTTACCTCTGAAAATGATGAATTTTCATCAGTTTTTGATGATTATTCATCAGGTTCAAATTTTTACACATTTTTTAAGTAATATTACACAAAAAAGAGGTAATATTCAACCTACCAAATTTTCAACATTCCAAAATTCAACTTTTTTTTGCTGTGTATGGACTGGCGCCTTAGCAGTGCGTGGCCGAATGGTTACGCTGTCCGCTTTGTAAGCGGATGATTCTGGGTTCGATTCCCATCTGCTCCAACCTTCCATCGGATGAGGAAGTAAAATGTCGGTCCCGGCCTTGGTTGTTAGGCCGTTAAGTCATTCCAGGTGTAGGAGTCGTCTCCATGCCATAAACAACACACCAAACCAAGCCTACTCCGGTGGAATCGCTGGCGGTCGTTGGACTCGCAATCCAAAGGTCGTCAGTTCAAACACTGGGGTGGAAGGTTCCTTGGAGTAAAAAGAGGATTGGGTGCTCTCCCCATTCAAGCCTTCGGACTCCTAGGTTCGAGCAGAAACTTGCAATAGAGACCACAAAAGACCCGGGGGTCGTTAATGTGGATGGTTTGATTTTTTTTGGCGCCTTAGCCCGAAGCACCTTTAAAGAAAACACCGTAACTTAAACATGTTCTGTCTGACGCAAAATAGGTCGATAGTGAGCAACCTGTCGAGTTCAGACATTTATTTAAGTTGAACAAAAGTTGTCCAAGAACTGGCGTTCCGTCTAACCTTAAAGTAATATTTGCAAAAAATCTAACCCGGGTCCTTAGAGCGATCAAGCAGTTGGCCGCTAACTGATTGCCGCCCACAAAGTACCCTGAGCCATGAAAAAAAAATTCGTTCGATCAAATGTTTTATTTACGTTCTCTGAAATGGATGACAGTTCAATACCTATCCTTCCACTTTCTCAGCCACAAATTACACATTTTTTAATGCAATAATACACATTCTTCCGTAAAATTCAACATTTTTGCGGTAAATTTCATCATTTTTTTAGGTAAATTTCATCATTATTTGAGGTAAATTTCATCATTTTCTGATGAAAATTCATCATTTTCTGATGAAAATTCATCATTTTCTTAGGTAAAATTTATCATTTTTTTTGCCACAATATCTGTCACCATTTCCTGATGAATATTACCATCATTTTTTTTCTGTGCAGGAAGGCTAACGAGGAGATCAACGTTGGCGATGGCCAGGAAGTGGAGAAACTGCTCAGCAACAACAAGTTCAGCCCGCTAGCGGAGAAGAGCAACAACAATAACAATGCGAATCCAGCAGCAGAAAAAAACCACCCCTGTGGTACCAGCATCCGGCAATTCGGCCGGGGAGAAGAAGCAGCCGCCGCTGGTGGTGAAAGAAACGAGCTTCGCCCGCCTTGCGAAGGTGATGTCGACATGTGATGTCCAGCCGGAACACAAACTGACGCGGTACGGCACCAAAATTACGTGCTTCTCGAGCGACGACTTCGACACGGTGCAAGCCCACCTGAAGAAGAACAAGGTGCAGTTCTACACGCACGGAAAGCGCAGTGCGAGACCGCACCGGGTAGTAATGCGAGGTCTCCCGAACGCGGAACCGGATTACGTCAAGGAGCTGCTCAAGACGGAACATCAGCTGGACGTCTTGGCAGTACACGCCATCAGGCGGAAGCAGCAGCTTCCCGCCATCGATGAGACGCCTTTCATCGTGCTCTTCCCCAAGGGTCACACCAGTCTGAAGGAGTTGAGTAGCAAGGTAAAGAAAGTGGGACCAGTCGTCGTCCGGTGGGTGGCCTACCGGAACAAAGAACCGCACGTGACCCAGTGCAAGAACTGCTTGCAGTTCGGTCACGGAACCAGTAACTGCCATCTCAAGCCCAGGTGCAGCAGCTGTGGGGGAGCCCACAGCACGGAAAAGTGCAAAGCAGAAGAAACGGAAGCCAAGAAGTGTGTCAACTGCTCTGGATCCCACGAGGGTCTGGTCCGCAGCTGTCCCAAACGTGCGCAGTTCATCCAGTCGAGGCAGCAGGCGTCCAAGCCGAAGCCGCCAGCATGGAAGAAGGACAAGCAGACTCCGGCAGGAGCCACGTTCACCGCGGCGGATTTTCCTCCGCTACCTGGAGCGGTGCCGTCCGTTGGGACGGAAGAAAAGCATCCTCGTCCCGCAGGAAGAAGTCCAGATAATACGGGCGCCGGCGCCGGTGCAACCCCGAAGGAGGATCAAGGCGAACCGAAGCTGTACAGCGAGTCGGAGCTGTGGTCCATTTACCGAGAGTACAGAGTTCGCTTGAGGCAGTGCAAGACACCCGAGGAACAGATCGATGTGATCGCACACTTGCTGACACATGGCACGAAAAAATGATCATCTGAATCAGTTACAGTTTTTTTTATTTTTCTTTTATTATTTGTGTACCTTTTGATCCTCGGTCCTAACCTGGTCACAGCACCTAAAAGGACCTAATAAAAATAAGCTATGAAAAAAAAAAATACATACATCGTTGAAAAGGTAATGAGATAAGCTTTAAAACTATTAATAGATAAAATGTTGTTTCCAAACCAAAAACTGAAATTTCATCGAATAACTAATGCATTTTGTTGACAACACTTATTTTTTTGTGTTTGTTAATCGAGTACTTTTTTTTGCTAACCGATGCTAAACATGAAACTAAGATCACTTGAAAGATTGGATCATAATCTAACATTGCTGAAATTTCCAGCCTGCGATTTTTAGCGTTTTCGGAGATATGCCATTTTGAACATTTACGTTTTATCAAAATTTGCTTCAATCTACATATGCGCACGTTTATTTCACTTCGTAAGCATCGTCGCTTCAAAAATCAATACCTGGTTTCAAGAAGTTCGAAATGACTTTATTGGAATTTTCTGTTGCCTACATTTAAAATTGAGTACCTTAGTCAAAATAAGGTATTCGTACCGAAGTTTCTCAAGCGAAACTGGAGAATCTCAGTTTGATACCGAAAAAAGTATTCAGCAAAATATTGACTTAGCATGATGAATTTCTGCGATCAATCCACATTTAAGTTATATGTTGGTTAGTACAAAACATCATAAAAAGTACCTTTGACATATCCTCAAGCTGTCAGAAACTCTATAATCAAATGAATTTTCATGGACAAGAACATTAGGATTAGTAAGAATATGTTTTGTAAATTATCGTTTTACTTCATAATTAGTATTTTGAATAAAATTAATTTTTCTGTTATTTGATTTAACAATTAAAATTTTCACAATTTATGCCCGTAAGGGTGGGGGGGTCTCAAGTTATATGGCATGGACTCACAAAAAGAAACACACAGCAGTAAATAATAAAGATTTGACTTAAAATGATTTATTACGCTTAACAAAATTTTGTTGGAGGAGAGGAGGGGGGGGGGGTGAAAGAAAGAGGAGGGAGGGGTTGTGTCCTTAAAGTGGGGATGTATTAGCTTATCCATAATTTAATAATATAAACCGACTAGATTAAATTAACATCAGTTCTCGGTGGCCAAAACAATATGGGGGTAATATAAACTTGCAATACAATATATACGCAATTCTGTTGCACTTGCAAATGTATGAAAGGACTATTTATTAGAAACAATCAACTATTGAAAAACATGAAAAGTCATAAAAATCGACGTATATCATTTCAATACCATACAATCACCCAAATTTGTATGAAAAAACATTTAAAAAGCAAAAAAATAATTTGGCCGCCTGTTTGTATGGAGATGGCCCATAGTGCGTTGGTTGAAATATCTATGAGTTTGATGAGTTTGATACATCGGATGATAGAGTTTCTCTCATATTCTGGAAGTGTCCCCAAGAGGCCACCGGGAACTATTTCCAGAATTGCCAGAATGAATAAGCGTACAATGGCATGACCGTAGATTGACACATCCTTCCAGAAGTGTAGCCAGAATTTTGGGCCGGGGGGGGGGGGGGCTTGAACATGATATTTTCTTCTTTTTTATTCTTCTTCCCTCTCTCCCATTTGTCTTCCAAAAAATTTCAGGGGGGGGGGGGGGGGTTTGCCCGAAGCCCACCCCCTTAGCTAGGTGCCTGCATCCTTCAATTCCATGAAGTTTGATATGTCATATGATAGGATTTCTCTCATATTCCGGGATTGTCCCAAAGGGGCCACTGGTAACCGGTTCAGGATTGGCCAAGATTGGTCAACGATCAACGTCATGACCAAAGATTGGCATATCTATCAGTTTCATGAAGTTTGATATGTCGGATAATGGGGTTTCTCTCATAATCCGAGAGTGTCCCCTAGGGGCCACCGGTAACCTGTTCCAGATTGGCAAGAATGGGTCACATCGGCGAACATCGGCAAGACCGTAGATTGACAAATCTTTCAATTTCATGAAGTTTGATATGTCGGATGGTAGGGTTACTTTCATATTCCAGAAGTGTACCCAAGGGGCCACCGGTAACCGGTTACAGAATGGCCAGAATGGGTCAGCGAACAACGGCATGACCGTAAATTAACATATCTTTCAATTTCATAAAGTTTGATATGTCGATGTTTATTTACATATCTATCAATTTCATGAAGTTTGATATGTAAGATGATAGGGTTTCTCTCATATTAAGGAAGTATCCCCAAGGGGCCACCGGGAACCGGTTCCAAAATGGCCAGAATGGGTCAGCGAACAACGGCAAGACCGTACATTGACATATCTATCAATTTCATGAAGTTTGACAAGTCGGATGATAGGATTTCTCTCATATTCCGGAAGGGTCCCCAAGGGGCCACCGGTAACCGGTTCCAGATTGGCCAGAATGGGTCAGTGAACAACGGCATGACCGTAGATTGACATATCTTTCAAATTTATGAAGTTAGATATATCGGATGATAGGGTTTCTCTCATATTCCGGAAGTGTCCCAAGGGGCCACCGGCAACCGGTTCCAGATTGGCCAGGATGGCTCAGCTAATAACGGCATTACCAAAGATGGACATATCTTTCAATTTCATGGAGTTTGAAGTGCAACATGATGGGTTTTCACCAAAAAAGTCAAGTTGGCCGTTCATCGGGTACCCGGGAACCGGTTCCAGGATACCCGGAAGTGGCCACTAACACTCCAGAGTGGTTCTGGCAATCGTGTATTGTATTTTTAGTAAGTTTTATGGATCAATTTCAACCATTGTGAGAGTATTTGTATCACATATATGTGTAAAACATTAAAACATGAACTTTTCGGATGTTCCGGAACCGGTAGGTCACCTGGCCCTGATATTAATATTTGTGGTCAAAGTACAGGTAAATACCTGTCTAATGCAACCCGGAGCATCCTGATTGGCTGAAATTTACCGGAGATACAGGTCGTCAAAGTTGGGGTCTCAAAAAGGTCTTTTTTCGGTTGTAGCCGATTCCCGTGGCCACCGGTGTCCAAATCCGGTTTTTCATGTCGGTTTCGAAAAGGGGACGTCCTAAGCTTTCATTTGTGACCAAAAGAACCGGAATCGGTCAAAAACTGGATTTATGACGATTTTTTAAAGTTTGGGGTCGAAAAGGACCCCAATACCTTATGTGGGAACCAGCAAAAAAAGAAGCATCCTCCCTGATGTAAAGGGAACTCCTTCCGGATGTTTTTGCCGGTTCTGACTATCGGAAGTCCAAACAGCATCCTCCCTCTTGCACAGGGAACTCGTTCCGGATGGTTACGAAACCAGCAAACATCATCCGGAAGGAGTTCCCTGCGCATGAGATGATGCTGCCGGATTTTGCTGCCAGCTCCGTGACCATCCGGAAGGAGTTCCCTGCGCTAGAGGAAGGATGCTGTTTGGAGTATTCAGAAAACTGGGAAAACCATTCTCATGAACAGTCAATCCTTCAGTATCCGGTTCCGTGGCCAGTAAACCCGGAATCCAGGCCATTTTTCACGATACTTACCGGATTTTCTTTTGCCGCAATCCAACTCCTTTTTAATTTTTGCGCGGTTTGGTCACTTCGACCGA
This sequence comes from Culex pipiens pallens, assembly GCF_016801865.2. Taxonomy (NCBI): domain Eukaryota; kingdom Metazoa; phylum Arthropoda; class Insecta; order Diptera; family Culicidae; genus Culex; species Culex pipiens. Next base: position 117,016,695 of record NC_068938.1, read on the forward strand.
CAAAAGACGAAAAAAAAACACATAAACAACATTCGAACATAAAAACTGAACAAACTTTGTTTTGAACTTTGACAGTTCCAAGTTTTAGTTGCGTTGCTAGCGCGTTGCTAGATTTGGTAACTCGCTCCCAACCGACGCGTTACGTTTTAGTTTAGCAACCCATTTAGCAACGACCGGTGTGGGAGCAAAGTTACTAACACGCGTTACAAAACGCTAAAACCGGCCTAATACTCACGCTGGTAAGGTTGCTCTAAGGTTGCTCTTAGACTGTAGTCTCGATTCGCAACATTTCACTGAAGTAATATTTCATGCACAGAATTTGTTTTGGGAAGGTCTGTTTTATTTGTAGGGAAAAGTGGGGCAAGTGTAACAAGCTGAGGAAATGCTCGTTATAACCCATTAAAAACGTATTATAAAATTTGTCGGATTTTATATAATCTTCTTATTATAGGTCTTGACTAAGACTTTGATAGAACAAGTTTAAAAAAAATTATGTTTTTAATGTAAAAACTGATTTTAAAATTTTTGATTTTTCGTAAGTTCTACTCAACTAGTGGGGCAAGACGAACAACCCGTTGGGGCAAAAGGAACTATGCATGAAACAACATGTTAATTTGCTAACAATTGAACTGCTATCACTTTGAAACATCAGATTAGAATGTATTTGAAACGTTTCTTTCCTGTTTAGATTAAATAATAATATTTAATAAAAATTTGATCGTTTTTACGAAAAAAAATATTCACTTAGATGATTAATAGTAAATTTTCATAATATCACTAAATTTTGTATGGACATTTTTTTACAACTGTTTATCATTTTTTAAGAACTTTTATGTATTTATTTCCCAATAAAATATGTTGTTGCAGCAATTTGTAACTTTTTCCATACTAAGAATCCATATGGTACACTTGCCCCACCTGAACAAGTTTTTTTATATGCTTTCAACAAAAAATAACCAAAAGTTAAATCATACTTTATAACAGGTGCAAATCATTGGTTGGTACACTACTGATCTAGGAAAAATAGCAGCTTGATAAAATGAGCCATAAAACGAAACCTAAGCCTTATTTTGTACTTTCAAAATATTATAAGACAACAAAGGTTTCGAAAAAAACTTCATTAAATTTTATGCCCCGTGGCGTTTACGTCGTTTTGGCGGTTATGTGGTAGTAGAATCAGATAATTGCATTGCTAGCAACAATTCCTCATGCTGGAAATAATCAAAATTGTAAAAATTACGGCTGTACGAGCGATTGTTCCTCTTGCCCCACCTTCCCCTATAACCTCAATTGTGCTCAAAAAAGTGCATAGTTGAAATCAGGGTTGTTAAAATATCAAAATATCAGCTCTCAGCAACTACAATTATCCCGCCTGGAAATTCATGCCTCAAATACAACTGCTCTTCTCTCCTCATTGAAACTATCAGCGCCGAACAAAGCCGAACACGTTTTCGTGTTTACCCACTCGCGATTGACATTTTCCTTTTCTCTCTCATTCCCGTTTCCACGATCATGCTACCGCAACAACATTCAACCGCAAAAGCCGCCACAAAACCAATTTCGCAAACGCAGTTTAACGGGACGTCATACGTGGTCGGCTCCTAATCGCCATCTCGCGGTCTCTCATTGCAGTTTTTGGAGAGATTTAGAGACTCAGCGGTGAGAGCGCATAGTCAAGGAAAAGGGGAGGAGTGATAGAGAGAGAATGACATCGCTGGGAATCACGAGACACAAGAAGCGATCTCACAATCTATAGTGACGGCCGCTATACTCTCGGATATTTTTGGTGCAGAGATAATCTATTGATAGCTTTTTTATCACTCATTTGCAACACTGGTTGAAATCAATATTTTTGATCAAGTTGAAATTTGATGGCGCTAATGATACCATCAAAACAAGCAAAAAACTCGATTTTCGTCCAGATCGGACTACGCCCTTTTATTTGACAACACCCCAATGTTTCGCTTTTTTTTGCAAACAATGTTAAAAACCTTCATTTTCAAACTGCTATATCTCTAAAACCCCAGCCGTACAAAGTCAAGCCAGAACTCACTAGGAAGATAATTAGACGTAGAATTAATAGGTGTAATCTGTTTTTCAATTAAACCTATTTTTAATGTATTTATGTTGCGCAAATGAAAACTTTATACTTGGTTTTCATATTGAGAGCAATTGAAATAAAAGTTAAATGAATCCCAATTTATTTTCTTATATATACAGCAATTCCCCACGAAAACAGCATGGAAAAAAACAAAAGTGCTCGGATCGGGCTCAAAATTTTTCTGGGGGTTCCCTGGCCGAAATAATTAGACCCCTAACATATGAAAAGGGCGTATGAAACTTTAAAATGCCGTTTTGGCGGTGTCTGGACCAAAGAGCCTATATCTGAAAATATTTTTATCGGATTCCCCGGAAATTTTTACATAACATACTAAAAAATGGGAGGAGTTCATTAACAGGATTCCGAGATATGATTTTTTGAAAATAAAATCCGTGTTTTTTGACGCGCCGCGCGCAAATATATATATACAGCAATTCCATTTGAAAAGAGCCTAAACCAAAAAAAAAGTTTTTCTGGGGGTTCCTTGGCCAAAATAATTAGACCCGTATTTTTTTGTTTGGCCATTAGGGTGACCTACATCGTGCTAGGGTGGTTCGAAAAATGGCAATTTTCGTCATTTTTCGCAAAAAACACTTTTTTCGAAAAATCATATCTCCGCGCCATTTCATCCGATTTTAGCTGTCTTAGACGCAAAAGAAAGGTAATGAGTTTGGCTATTTGGGAAAAATATTAAGAAGTTCCAAAAATCTAGCTTAACTATTGAAAAAGTCGTATGAAAACTTAAAATGGCGTTTTGACCGTGTCTGGACCAAAGAGCCTATGTCTAAAAATATTTTTATCGGATTCCTCGGAAAATTTCACGTAACATATTAACAAATTGGCGATGTCGAACCGTACGTTTTCAAGATATGATTTTTTGAAAATAAAATCCGTGTTTTTTGACGCGCCGCGCGCAAAAACCGGAGAATGACGAAATTGGCAAAAATTCAACTTTTTTCACTAAAACTGCGATAACTTCAAAATTTCAGCGATGACCTATAGATGTTTGGGTACCAAAATTTTCGTGATTAAAAGACGCAACTGTATATATATACGAAAATTTATTTGCAGTTTCGATGATTTTCAGAACATAACAACAACATCACTGCATCACTACAATAATCACCGTCTTTTTTGGCGGATCATCTCTTTTTTTCCTCTTCAGTCTCGTAATTAGTTCTCCGACACACTAGGCATTTTCCTTCCCCACACTGCACACCAATCTAGTCATGACTTCATGAATATCAGTCATGAAATCATGAATAGTCATATTCATGATTTCATGAACGAAAATTCATGAATATTCATAAAAATATTTTAGCCGAGAATAAAATTCATAATTTTATGCATTTGTAATCACGGTTTCATGAATAAAATTCATGAAATCATGAAAGGTATCATCAGGGACAGTTGCATGAAACCTCCGCTTATCGTTCGCGTTGTACTGTGCTTGAGCTTCGGCAAGTACTCTCTCGTCGTACTCCCGTTCTTTTCGGCGGTGGGTTCGTTTCTCAGCTCTTCGCAGCTCGCTGTATCGCTCACAGTTTCGGCGCGTACCCTTAACCAGCATACGTTTCCTGACCTCGTTCTTCTCGTCCGTCACTCGCTGGCACTCCGCATCGAACCACCCTTTGGGTTTGCGTCCTCTGGTCGTGCCGATCACTTTGGTAGCCGTTGTGTTGACGATGCTCTGGAGGCACGGGGTGGTCACTATACATATATAACATATTTCGCATTTATTTACTACGGTTAATCCGTATGTGCATCCATATTCACGAGATAGATAAAACGCGAAATTCTACTTTACGATTTATTTCAGTGGTACAGGTTGTCAGTTGTCGTCGTCGCGCGCTGCACATTGTTTACAAACAAGAAAAAAGGAAAACGCACACGAAAAGTCGCGATTGCGTTCCCGGTTCTGCTACTGACCGGCAAACAAAACCGGGACCGAGTTCTTTATCAAGTATCAAGCTGGTTCGCAGTCCCAACAGACGGAAGCCATAAAACACTTTCCGGTAAAATTAAGATGCACCCCAGGAAAATTTCCTGTAGCCGGAGTTGAACCTGCTTGAGTGGATTCCGAAACAGTGGCCCAGAAATTGGATTGGTTCTTCGAAACGCAAGTGACTGCCGGATACAACCTATCTATGGAATGGGAGCTGCCACGGAACGGGACGTGTGGGTGAGTTCGAGGAGAAACGAATAGAAGCTATAGGTTATGTTTTTCAAATTCATTATTTTTCGTGAATTTTCAGGGCCAAGGAACGAACAGGAATCTTAACGAAAGTAGATTCAGACCAAGGAAGAGTTAATTTTGTCGCAAGAGCTTTCTTTGTACCGGAGCGAACGAAGCCGTTGACCGGGCGGATGATTTAGGGTTTGCTAAGGTGACAACAACGGTCATAAGTTCGACCCGGCCTCGATGCGCCGCGGAAACCAATCTGCAGGGAACATTTCGTCACCAGGTAGACTACGAGGTAGTTTCAACGACGTTACAGTAGTCCCTGCTGCTGGTCGTGCAAGGATCCAGATTATCAACCGCCGGGACGCTATCTACGCAGCCGCCGCCAGCTAAGGAACAGCGCTCCCTGTCGCTGATGGCCCGCTTCTTGTCAATGCTGATTGAGCACCGGCGGCAAGACGTTAGCGACCAAGCCATGAAGAATGTGGATGCTGGAAGTGAGTTTCACGATTGAGTTATTCGAATTAAGCAAAATTTGTAATGTTTGCAGAAAACGGATTGGGTCTGGGCCGCTGAATACGTCGTCATAAGCATTGCGAGAAGAACGAGCTAAGTACTGTACTGTGCGAAATACTCGTTCATTCTGACCCAAGTGATGACCCCTGTGACAATTTAATTCAATTTAACATGTATTAATCAGTACCAAATAAAAAGGTTAGCTAGGGTGTTTTTTTTTTTTGCTCGGAGGGTCCAACTCTTTTCGCTACGCCTCCAATCGACGGCACCGATTTTGTCGGTGAACAGGTTATGGCGAAAACGATAAACATCAGCATCAAAAAAATCAAACCATCCACATTAACGACCCCCGGGTCTTTTGTGGTCTCTATTGCAAGTTTCTGCTCGAACCTAGTAGTCTGAAGGCTTGAATGGGGAGAGCACCCAAACCTCTTTCTACTCTAAGGAACCTTCCACCCCAGTGTTTGAACTGACGACCTTTGGATTGCGAGTCCAACCGCCGCCAGCGATTCCACCGGAGTAGGCTTGGTTTGGTGTGTTGTTTGTACTTATGGCATGGAGACGACTCCTACACCTGAAATGACTTAACGGCCTAACAACCAAGGCCGGGACCGACATTTTAAGGAAGGTTGGAGCAGATGGGAATCGAACCCAGAATCATCCGCTTACAAAGCGGACAGCGTAACCATTCGACCACGCACTGCCACAACATCACGGAGATGTTAGGTGCTACTTCGTGTGGGGAGGGGTTTGTGCCGGTTTTATAGGTGTCGAACACAAATTATAATTAAAGACAGTTTGGGTCTTTAAGCATTTTTATTTGAGCCGTGTTCGCTCCGCTTAAGAGGTAGTTACAGACTGCCGGCTTATTTCTAAAACTTATGCTAGCTAGCTAGTTGGAAGGATTTTAGGTAGACAAATCCTTCCTAGCCAGGTGAGCCTAAATCAACAAGCTTGGGCTTGTTGGGAAAGAGCAACAGAGAGTCCGATAATGATCATGTTATCGGGCTCGGTTTGTTGGTGAAAGGAAAACAGAGAGTCCGATAATGATCGTGTTATCGGACTTACTTCGGAACATAATTCCTCCGGGGGGTGAAAAAGCATGTCCTCATGCGTTATAATATAAATGTGTTTCTGTTCTTTACGCCTAAATAATTAAGATGTGTTTTTGATTATAGTTTTGCTTAGTAACATAGGCGATCCTCATATATATGGATTTGAACTATAATTCAAAATATTTTTATAATTTTAAAAATTATCTGTTTAACTTTGTGTTCCTGGCTATCTATTTTTGTTTGAAGAGTTAATAGATTAAATGTTACATGAAATAACTGAGTAATTATACATTTCTTATTCATGGTTTGCTTCTTGATTTTTTTTTTGTTTTTTTTTTTTTAAATGTAACAAAAGTGGATGTGTTTTCATTATAATATTTCAAATATACATTTTTTTTAATTATTGTTTGTTTTCTCAACCAGTTAACACAATATTTGAGATACTTTTTTACAACAGTTGTATTGGTTTTAGAACTGAATTTATGCTAATTAGCCTTTTTGGCATCAAGGTTATTTTGTACTACATTTTTTTATTGCTTATAACTGTCCGATTTAATTTATGTAATTTTTATTATTATTATCCTTAACGTTATCGTTTGTTGAGAATTCATTTGACACAGTATCTGTAATAGTTTTTGAACTCATGTGTAGTCTTTACCGATTTTTATGCATACGATTTTTATGCATAATTTTGTATTTCAAATCTTCATCTATTTCTCGCTGTAAACTGATCCAATGTATTCCGATGTCTTAGTTATACATGACAGTTTTTTTTTACCTAAATTAAGTTCAGTTACTTGTTTTAAGACAACATAGTCATATTTTTTATACCGTTTTCTGATTTTGAAAGTTAGTATGATTAAATTCCTATTCTTTTATATGTTGTCAAAGGAAAAATATGTTCCTAATGTTTTTTGCTGTACTTAAGATTTCATTGAATTGAAAAATAAAACTATTTTTAATTAATTGTTTTAGTTAATTTTGAATCATATTGAACACTTTTAACCTTTTTATGATTATTTTTGTTTTTTTGCGAGAGTCATGAGTTATAATTTACAGTCAGAATGAAATTTAATTGAGTATTTTTTTCATTAGTTGACACACACTATTTGAATCATTTTATTTGCAACCTTATATTTTGTGATGTAAACAATAGTTTTAAGGTGTATTCACCCTATATTTTAACGTATTACCATTATAAGTACATTTTGATACATTGATTTTAGCTTTAGGTACTAATAGATTTTTAAATATATTGGTATATTTATAACCATTATTTTTTTGCATTTGGGAGAAGAAAAAAAACTTTTCAAAGTTCTTTTGCAAATTTTTCTATCTTGTCTATGATTATGTGGTATATCATATATTGAATTTCTATCCACTCTTACATAAAAAAATATACTAAATTTCTTTTAGGCATTTTGAAACCTTTTTTTCATTGTTAATGTTGTATTGTCCGAACACTGTTGTTTTCAGTATCGTTTAATTTTTCTTGATAAAATCCTAAAAAAAATCTGGACTTGTCAGGATTGGTTTTTGAACACTGGTCTTTTTTTTCTTTTTTTTTTAAGAGATACAGTTTTTTTAAATAAGCATACAAAACAAATACTTTTAATCACAGAAAAGCTGAGACTATTTTTTATCTGTATTTTGCTTTAAATTTTTAGCTTTTAAATATTCGAAAGTAGTAAGAAAGCACTTTTTTCAATTTAAATCATAATTCGTTTTAAACTCAATATTAATCAGTCAAAGTTTTTGAATTACAGTTTGTGTGTGCCTTTTTTTTTTAATTGTAACATTCATTTTTCTGAATTGATACTGTGTTGTTTGGACACATATTATTATTCACAATATGATGACAAAATGTCAATATGTGGGTGGTTGTTTAATTTTTCTATCACCAAATTCTCAGAGTTCCAAAAACTCTAAAATATTCATGGTAGGTTTATTTTCCGTATTATATTCGTATGCCGTACAATTGCTGTTGATTTTTTTTTTTATTTTGAAATTTAGGAGTCTATATAGATTTTTTTTTATTGCTAGCTGCTTACATTTTTATTAATCAAGATTTCTCTGAATGATATGAATCGTAGAGTAAAATTACTTCTGATAGTTTTCAGTTGTGGCAAAATGATTTTCTTTTTAAAATTTAAGCTTTTTATCAGCTTATTTAGAAGCCTTGGACTTAAAAAAACCATTGTTGAATGATTTCTTCATTATTATTTTTATAGTATCTAATTTATCAATTAAATTTGTGTTTATTTTTTTTACGTCTTGTAATAAATGTTAGGGACATTTATTTCTGAATTACTTCTGCAATTATCGTTATAATTTTAGTTTATTGAACACAAATTACAAATGCTCGTTGGTCTACGTCAATCGATTGTTTGTTTTACACAGCAAACACTATTTTGTTATGTTTGCATTGAACTTCAGATAAAAAAAATATTGATATTAAATTCAAAGCAACATTCGAAACAGATAAAAAAATGTTTTAGTGTACATTATATCTGTTTGAGCTAATATATGCATTGTTCTTTTATATCTTTCTGTTGTGAATACTACAACAATCTTGAAATTTCCTTGTACTTGGTTTTGTACAACAAAATTTTTATTATAGATTTTTTTTATATCAAAATAAAAAAACGTATTAAGTACTCATATGATTGAGATTACGGTCTTAATTTGTTAGGTTGATAAATATTTTTTTTTTACTTTCAAATAACTGCTACTATCATGTTCGCATGACTCTTTAAAACAATTTTTTTCATATTTGTTTGTGATTTTGCTACATAGAAATTAGTATTGTGTCAAAATAGAAACAATCTTAATAGAGCTTGGCACAATAAAAAAAACATTTTTTTTGCTGGGCAAAATATTTTTGCAGCTTTTGATTGGATATTGTTTTATCTATTTGAATTTAAGTTATCAAGCAATTTAGATGCGATCAATAACTGTCTCTTCAGTTTTATTTTGTTTAATTGTCGTTATTTCATGAAAATCATTTTAAAAACATGTGTCTTTGACATTCGATAACAGCTTCTTAAAAGCGTATTCCACGATGTCTAGATATGGAGTGAGCAGTTTTACTTTAAAAATTTTGCAAAATATTTTGTTAATATAGTTAACAGAAGTCTTGCCATTTTGATTTGAATCGGTCTGAATCACTGATCTGTCACCTACGATGTTTTTACTTGTTATATGAAGGTTTTTTTTTTTACCCCGATCGTAAAAGCGGTTTTGCAATTTATAATTTTGAAATTAGCCTACTATCTTACATGGTAAACCATATTTCTGGGGTGATGATTTGTATTTCCACTTTCTAGTTAAAAGATCAATTGACAACTTTTTACCCCTATCGTAAAGCCTTTGATTTGACAAAATTTTGGAATTTGTGTCTACGAACTTATCTTTATATGTTAACACATACCTATTCGATGACATGCAATTCGTTGACATGAAGTTCCGTTGATTTCTAGATAACTTGTTGTTCCATTGGTTTTTGTTGGCTTCGCTGATTCTTGATCCATCCGTTGATTTTTTTGTTCCGATAGAACTTTTTGTTGACGTGTTGTTTGCTGGATTCGTGCTCCGTATGATGCGACGTTGACGTTGAAATATGTTTCTTGCCTTTTTGGTAAATTTGTTTTTCGAACTGGTGAACTTTTTACGTTCTGCAATTAAGATAGCGTTGCTTGGTGATTCTTCTTGAAGATTTTTTATTTGTTTGTTGTCTGTTTGTGTTGATCTATTCTGACTTGTCATTTCAATCAAACACTTTGGACTGTTTTCAAACATCAATCCCGGTAGTTGGCTCCTTGCCTTCTGCTGATTCTTTATCCTTATATCCATCAATTCACTTGATGTTGATTCATTGATTGTTTGATTAGTACATTTTCGTACTATGTTCAAATTATATTGAACGTTTTTGACATCTGACTCCCCAAGGAGGCCAATTTTTGCACTCCATTTTAACAGGGCACTCAGGTCTTTTATAAGAGAAGAGGATATATTTCCATCTTCTATAGAATAATTGAGTCTTGTTTTTAGATCAAGAGCTCTTTTTAATACACACTACGAAAAAAACGTGTAATTTTCGGTTAAATTAGATGCACATAACTGGAGCATCAAATTAGACGCAATGTTGTGTCTAATAAGACGTAAAGTTACACGACCCAAACAATCTCCGATATCGTGTAAAATTACATTAAACGTAGTTTTGGTGAGACATTTTCGAATAGGAATCTCATTTTTCTTATTGGACGACAGTAAACGTGTTTCTGTATTCTGAAGTTGAAATGTTTTTATTGCACAATATTCATCACAATTAATTACAAAACTTTCACTCGTTTTTCGTTGTTTTTACCACAAAGATTTTTCACTGGAGTAGCGCCATAAACCCTCTGCCTAGGATTATTTCCACTAACAACCTTCCGGCATCTCATTTGTACCGTGTTGGCCACTCGCTCAAGGAAGCATCAAGGTGGCACAGATGGAACCGAACCGAGGATTGAACCGACGACATGGAGCCCTGCACTTGCACACTATGTTTCGGTTTATTCAGGAGCATTTCTTTTTGCGGCTTAAAACGTGTTTTTCCTCGCGTTCCATGATGTCCGTCCGCAACCTGAAAAGACCAAAAAATATTTGCTATCGGTTTCAGGTATATCAATTAAAGAAAGTTTAAACTCACCTCTATCAGAGAATTGACTGGTTTTCTCTAAAACGGTAGCAGGTTCCGGCCAGTAAACGAAAAAAATAACGGAATCTGGATGAAAAATGCTATTCTCTGCGACGTCGAAGCTGGCTGACGGTTTGACGTTTAACAATTCTGACAATCGTGTAGCTGCTGACGTGCGTGAAATTGGGTTTCATTTGATGTAAAATTATATCAAATGTGATGCTCCAGTTATGTGCATCATATTTAGCGTAAAATCAGGTTATTCGAGATGTAATTTTAGGTTACGCACGATGTAAATGAAAACCAGTGAGAATTTTATCAATTTACGCCAAAATTAACCTAAATTTACATCGAAAATACGATTACATGTTTTTATCATCGGTTTAATCAAGAATTACGTCTAATGTAATATTAAATTTTTTTTAGTGTGTATAATTTGTTGGAACTGTGGTTCCATATTTACGAACTGGTACATTTTTTCCAGTCGTTTTCCTTCACTTCACTTCTACTCTTCTCTTTTGATTCTCACTGAGTCATCCTCTTGATGCGACGTATGGCGGGATGGCTCTCAAATCAATTAAGTTGCTAGTCGTGGTGGTCCTCGTCGAGTACTGCTCCTCAGGTTCCTCTGTTGGCGGTGTCCTCAATTCCGATGTTCCGATGATGCTCGAATACTCCGGTGACGTTCGGGATTAATTCCGTATTTGTCCGGGAACACACTTCGCGAATGGTTATTAATCACACGCATGCACTATTTGATTCTGCTCTGAGGTTGATCGACGCCGACCGGCTGCGCCAATTATAATTAAAGACAGTTTGGGTCTTTAAGCATTTTTATTTGAGCCGTGTTCGCTCCGCTTAAGAGGTAGTTACAGACTGCCGGCTTATTTCTAAAACTTATGCTAGCTAGCTAGTTGGAAGGATTTTAGGTAGACAAATCCTTCCTAGCCAGGTGAGCCTAAATCAACAAGCTTGGGCTTGTTGGGAAAGAGCAACAGAGAGTCCGATAATGATCATGTTATCGGGCTCGGTTTGTTGGTGAAAGGAAAACAGAGAGTCCGATAATGATCGTGTTATCGGACTTGCTTCGGAACATAATTCACAGCATGCTAATTTTTTGCCGTACACAACTGGATCAACGACAACCCAGTTCCATCACTAGGTAAACGACACCTTCGCCTTTGCCGCTCTATTCAGCAGGTGCTGTTTGAACAAAATTGATTTGGCCAAATTCCTCAGCTTCCGGCTCCAGTCCGGGTAGTTCTAGTATTTCTAGTTCCATCCGAATCTTCTTCAAAATACAAAACTAATCTAAGTGACAGTTGCCAATGACGTTTAGAAACGTCACAGCCCACACTGATCGAAATTTTCTCTTAAATCTTTAAGTTCCTCCTCGTGAATCCGTATTTACCATTATTTACCATTATTTACTGGATTTGCTCCAAATGCCATACGGATCAAGCATGTGCCCAACCCCTTGTCTGGAGGGCTCCCCATTGCTCGTCCATGTTACCCGTAGGCGCGTCCTCGTTGATCCGCTCGTCGAGCTTCCGACTGTACTCTGCAGCAACGTCGCTGCTAGCGAGGCGCTGGACGTTCAACCGCGCTATCCTCGCAGTCCGCGGGGTCAACACGTTCGACAGCCTAGCTCGGATCTTGCACGCTACCAAGAAGTGATCAGAGTCGATGTTCGGTCCTCTGTACGATTGGACGTCCATCACGTCCGAGAAGTGTCGACCATCTACCAAAACGTAATCGATTTGGGTGCACGATTCGCCATTCGGGTAGCGCCAATGTTCCTAATGTTCATGCGCGCAAAGAAGGTGCTACAGATAGCCATTCCTCTGGCTGCGGCGAAATTTACCAAACGTAGGCCGTTGTCATTCGTGCGAGGATAAAGGCTCTCCTTGCCGATGACAGGATGGAAGAAGGCTTTCCTTCCGACCTGCGCGTTTGCGTCTCCGATGCCTATCTTCACGTCGTGTCTTGGGCACTCTCCATAGGTCTTGTCGAGGCGCTCGTAGAAAGCGTCTTCATCATCATCGGGCTTGTCGTTCGTCGGCGCGTAGATGTTGATCAGGCTGTAGTTGAAGAATTTGCCCTTTATTCTCAACACGCAGATCCGGTCATTTACCACCTTCCACTTGATGACTCGGTTCTTCTGATCCCCAATCACTACGAAACCGACTCCGTGCATCGCCTTTTCGCCGCCATTTCTTCTTTTTTTTTTTTTTTTTTTTTTTTTTTTTTTTTTTTTTTTTTTTTTTTTTTTTTATTTGTAAGGCCCACCACACTCCCCCATACCAAAGAGCTCAATTTGAGCCCCCTGGTTATGGACTCCTTACTGTCAACAGCCCTTTAATATGCAGCACATAAACAAATAAACTAATTTTAACAGGGCTGAGACGTTTACATTTTTCATACAAAGCGCGGATTACAAAACAAGAAAGGTGTGTGGAGGACGTGACACATTTATTAGCTAATGAATCCCAGTGGAAAATTTCCGATTAAGGGATTCATGCTTAACTACAACATTAACACTACAAACGACATTCAATTACATGGATTACACAAGTTACACTACAGTTATTATTAAATGGTTGATGGCTTCAAATGTTGTCTTAATCTTATTTTGAAAGTTTGTCGATTTAAACATGAACTTATTTCTAACGGTAACTGATTGAATAAAGTTGGACCTAGAAAGGTAAACCGTTTTTGTCCCAAATTTGTAGTCATTAATTCACGTTGTAAATTATTACTATTTCGTAGATTATACGTGTGCGTGGCAGTTGAGAGTTGCAAATTGTGATGAATGTTTCTATTATACAAAACGTCATGAACGAACAGCAAAACTTGTAGGACACAAAGTGATTTAACAGGTAGAACATTATGAGTGGTATCTGCATAAAGCTGAAGAGTCGGAAAGAGGAGTGGTTTATTGAATACAATTTTTAAACATCGATTTTGTAAACGCTGAATTTTTTGAAGGTATGAAACACACGCTTGACCCCAGATTGAAACTAAATAGTTAAGACGGGAATGAATATAAGCATAATAAAATTTTAACAAAGCATGTTTAGGCATAAATTTTCTCACTCTCCACATAACCCCACAAAGACACGAAAGTTGATGTTCAATATGTTTTATGTGTGGCGACCATGACAGGATAGGATCCAAATAAATTCCAAGGTATTTAAATTTGTCAACACATTCAATAGCTTCAGCATTAATATAGGGACTTAGGTGGACAGGCAAAGGGTTTCTACAAGAGTGAAAGATCATGTATTTAGTTTTTTGAACATTAAGTGACAGAAGATTTTCATTGAAATAACGTGTAAGAACAAGAAGATCAGATTCAATGTCATTTATAACAGAGTTAACATTGAAACCAGGATAGAAAAGTGCCGTATCATCCGCAAATAACCTTGCAGTACCTTTCAATGGAATATTACCTAAATCATTTATATAAAGTAAAAATAACAAAGGACCTAAATTACTTCCTTGGGGAACACCAATTTTAATGGGCAGAGACAAACTGTTTTTATTATCTAGAGTTACAAATTGTTTCCTATTTGACAAATAACTTTTGATGATGTCGTTTGCTATGCCTCTGATTCCATAATGATCCAACTTCCTCAGTAAAATTGAGTGATTCAAAGTGTCAAAAGCCTTTTTTAAATCAAGAAATAGTGAACCAACTATATGTTTTGTTTCAATTTCACCGGAAATAAAATCAACTAATTCTGTTATGGCTATAAGCGTACTACAACCTTGTCTAAAACCATATTGAAATTGGTATAAAATATTGTGTTGATTTATAAAAGAAAGTAAACGTTTAATAAGCAGTTTTTCTAAAATTTTGTTGAAAACAGAAAGCGTTGATATAGGACGGTAATTGTTACAATCGCTTGCATCTCCAGACTTAAATATTGGAATTACTTTAGCAACTTTCAGGCAGTCTGGGTATTGTCCCGTCTCTAACATTCGATTAAAAACAGCACACAAAATTCTTGAAAACGGAACAGCGTTGTCTTTTAATACTCTAACTGTAATATTGTCAGGACCGCAACTTTTTTTGTTTTTCATGTCATTTAGTAAAATTAAAATTTCATTTTCAGAAGCAGGCCTAAGAAAAATTGTTTCAGAAACACGTGAAGCATTATGCAAAGGACTGGGATTGGTAGCAGGTATTTGATTAGCTAAATTTTGACCGATTGTAGCAAAAAAGTTATTAAAAATATTGCAAACATCACTCGTGTTATCAACCAATACACCATTGTGAGTTAACATAATTTTGTTATTTTTTTTCGATTGACCAAAGATTGCCTTCAAATTGTACCAAAATTTGGAAGTGTTATTCAGAAGGGAGTCAAAGTACGTTTTTTTGTTATCATTTTTAATTTTTTCTACTTTTTTTGAAACATAAGACAGCATTTCTTTGATATGTCGGTCGTTCGGTCGTTGTTTAGCATGTTTTAAATAATTATTTTTTATTTTAATAAATGTCCATAAGTCAAGATTCATCCACGGACAGTGAGAATTTTTAAGTTTGACTTTTTTTGTAATCGTTTTAGTATATTTCTCAAGTAAGACATTGTAAGTTGTTAAGATCAAATTCATAGTGTACTCGGGATCACTGAAATCGTTTAAATTATTTATAAAAATCTTAAAATCATGATTAAGTTTCCTATTATCGACGATATTTTTCTTTAGAATAACCTTTTCCTTTCCCGAGCTCAATCTCAAGGTTGATACAATTTGGACATGATCACTGACGTTGGTATAAACTGTGTCATTACGTAATCGAGAAGAGTCTTCGACTGAGCAAAGCACGTGGTCTAAGATGTTTAATGTAGCTGGTCGGGTTGGGAAGGTATTCGTGCAAATAAAGTTATATGATTCGAGCAAAGATCTGTATTTTATTACTATATTGTTATTATTATTATTTAGTGGGACATTTACATCTCCAAAAACAAAACAAGAATGATTAGAAGAGGTGGATTCAATTATGTTTTCAAGTATGGTTAAAAAGTCATTAATGTTATAGTTCGGAGGTCGATATACTCCATGAAGATCAAATATTTGTCCATTAATTATCAATTCAACGAAAATGTGATGGAAACCGTCGGTGTGGATATTCGAAATAAATCTGTGATTGATATTGTCCTTGACATAAATTGCCAGACCACCGTTGGAAACATTTCTACACGAAAAACAGCAACTGTAATTAGGAATAGCATACAACGTACAATTTTCGGCTTTAAGCCACGTTTCACCTATTATTAAAACATCGATGTCACATTCACAACAATCTAAAAAGAGCGCAATTTCATCAAATTTAGCAAGATTATTTATTCCCCTTACATTCCATTGCAAAATTTTTATTGTTTTTTCGGCAAGTTTATTTCTATAAGAAATGTTAAAATCTATTATGTTATCGTGATAAAAATTTTCTAATGTATTAGCCATTTATATATATTTATTAAAATCAGAACTTACGAGGAATATATTATTGAAATTATACATTTTTCTTATGTTTCTTTTGACGCTTGTTATTCTTGTTTGTAATTGACGAAATGGACTGTTCCTCATCGTTGTCATCCTCATCATCATCGTCATTTTCGTAATCCATATCATCATCATCGTTCTCATCATCAACAACATCTTCAGGTACATGATCATTATTTTTACGAGCATTAGATTTTTTTGACAGAAGTTCACGTTTAGTATGAATACTTTTAATTCGATTTAAGTCATTGCGATTAGTAATTTTTTCAACTGTGGCCCCATCGTTTTGCTTAACCAAGATGACGCCACCTCTGCCTGTCCACACATATTTAATATTCAAAATGGACTGTAAGTCACGCATTTCTTTAAGAAGACCCATCATAAGTGGAGTAAGTTCATCACGAATTGTAATATTGGAATTATTAGGGAAAGTATCATTGATTGAGGAGGGTTGAAGTGGTCCGAATTCTTGTTTTTTCAAAACAACCATGTCTTTGTAAATAGTGTCTTTGAAAGTAACTCTGATAGGAATAGTTGAAGTAGGATTTCTGTTGTTGCTAAAATTTTTTACATAAAGTCTGGAAGCCGTCAAAACTGCGTCAGGCGGTAAAACAGCACCGATGCAGTCAAACGTTTGTTTTATCAAATCATTCACATTTTCATTAGGGGATGAAGGCATGCCAAACACAATTGCATTGTTGGAAACTGCATTTTTGTTTGTGTTATCAACATTGGACTCCAGCGTATGAACAACTTCACTCAGAGAACAATGAGAGCGTTTTAAAGACTCCATTTCATGTTTGAGTTGATCATTCTCAGACTTTAAGTCTTTGAAATCTGACGCGATAGAATCGAATTTCGAGGACAGAAAGTTCTGAGAATGTTCGACTGCGCTAGTGACCGTTTTTAACTCCAGTCGCATGTCTTTCCTAACCTGATGTAACTGATCAGACACTACATTTTCGACAATATTGTTAAGTTGACTGCTTAGCTGGGAACTAATGTCCTTAACTAAAGCAGTATGATCTCGCTGAATGTTCATAACACGCTCGTATAACATACTACATTTGTCTGAGCAGAAAAACTTTAATTTCGCCCGACTTCTTGCGTTTCCTCTCAAGCCACGACATTTGTAATGAGCACAGTTGAAACAATACTGACATGTAGCTAATAAATTGGGATCGGTCTCTTCCTTATGACAATCAAGACAAACAATATCATCGTCCATTTCCAAAAGGAGCAACACAAAATAAAATAGCAAGTTACAGACAAATAAATAAATAAATAAATAAATAAATAAATAAATAAAAATATATGAATGGTGTAAATAAATAATCAAGACACTCAAAATAAATAGTGTAAAAAAAGGTCCTCCTTCAATATATGCACACCACAAAAGCACTCAAAGGGTTACAGAATAGGTTGAGTGACTTCTTGAAAAATGGCAAAAGTGATGGTCCAAATGAGTGTCAGCAGATCGGAGCACGATGAACCTTTCTTTCGTTTTTCTGAGTTGGTGATTTGCTTCGGTATGCCGCCTAACCAGGGCTGCGAATACCTAGTCTCGGGGTTTTTTTTATTTATTTATTTGCGTTTAAGGACCACTTAACTCAAGAGTCATTCGGGTCCGTAGTCTCGGGGTGGGGCTGCCACCTTGCAGCTTCCGGGACCCAGCTGCGGTTTTCTCTCGACACCGTAACGGGGGCTTTTGTCTCGAAGCCTAACGGTACAGCTACACCCTCCGAAGAGGATGGAACCCCCCTTACCCTGTCAGAATACTACCAAAGTTCCCACCGGGGTTAGTTACCCGATCTCTCCAATGGTTACTAGTATTTTTATGCAACTGTTAACGGTGTAAGAAAGAAAGCGACGCCTTCCGCTGTTATGTGCAACGACAGGGAAGGTAACCTGTTGACAGATAAGACAGCGGTAGCGGCCAGCTAGAAGGAGCACTTTCAACAGCTGTTGAACGGTGAGATGCGAGAGGGAGTCGTCGAGGACAGGATGAACGTTGAGGACGATGGAATAGCTGTGGACCCGCCTACGTTGGAGGACGTGGAAAAAGCCGTAAAGGAGCTCAAGAACGCGAAATCCGCGGGAACGGACGGACTTCCGGCCGAACTTTTCAAGCACGAGAGCGCGGATGATCGAGATTCTGCACCAAATCGTCCAGCGAATTTGGTGCGAAGAACAGCTTCCGACCGACTGGTTAGACGGGCTCACACCCCAATCTACAAGAAAGGGCAAAAACTCGATTGTGCCAACTTTCGAGGCATCACAATCCTCAACTCAGCCTACAAAGTACTATCCCGAATCCTGTGGAGCAAGCTGAGACCGTTGACCGAGACCTTTGTCGGCGAATACCAGTGCGGTTTTCGAGCGGGTCGGTCAACGACGGACCAGATGTTCACTCTGCGACAAATCCTCGACAAGTTCCGGGAGTACAACCTGCAAACACACCATTTGTTCATCGATTTCAAAGCGGCGTACGATTCAGCCAAAAGAAACGAACTTTGGAAAATTATACTAGAACACGGCTTTCCGGCGAAGCTAATAAGACTGATTCGTGCAACGCTCGACGGAGCAAAATCAAGCGTGCGAATAGCTAACGAGACATCTGCAGCTTTCGTTACGTTGGATGGATTGAAGCAGGGCGATGCTCTCTCGAACTTACTGTTCATCATAGTGCTGCTCGAAGGGCAGTCGTGCATAGAAATGGAACACTCATCACTAAATCGTACATGCTGCTTGGATACGCTGACGACATCGACATCATTGGTATCGACCGTCGTTCAGTGGAGGAGGCGTTCGTCCCTTTCAAGCGGGAAGCTGCGAAGATCGGACTGACCATCAACACTGCCAAGACCAAGTATCTGGTTGCTGACAAAGCGCGTGGCAGTGAAGGTGATGGTGTTTCGGAGGTGGAAATAGATGGAGAAAGATATGAGGTGGTGGATGAGTTTGTACATACTTGGTACACTTGTGACGTGAGACAACGATGTGAGTTGCGAAGTGAAACGGCGGATTAGTGCTGCAAACAGGGCCTTTTACGGTCTTCGTAGCCAGCTAAGGTCCCGCAGCCTAAGGACGCCTACGAAAATCACGCTGTGCAGGACCTTGATACTCCCTGTAGCTCTTTACGGTCACGAGTCGTGGAAACTAAAGGAGGCTGACCAGAGAGCACTTGGGGTCTTCGAGCGGAGAATCCTGCGTTCTATCTTTGGCGGCAAGCAAGTAGGAGACCGGTGGCGCAGGCGAATGAACTTCGAGCTGTACCAAGACTACAAACATGGTGATATCGTAAAAGTCATCAAGCACGACAGGCTAAAGTGGGCTGGACATGTAGCCAGAATGTCGGACGAGCGGGCAGCTAAAACGATATTCAGCAGCGAACCTGGACGGGGTCGTCGGCATCGTGGAAGGCCTCGTACGCGTTGGCTGTGTGCAGTCGACGAAGATGCAAGAGCGGCCAAAATTGTGGGCGACTGGAGATCGAGCATCCTGGAAATCTTCGATTAGTTCAGCGTTGGGTCGATAGACCTGTTGCTGATAAAGTAAAGTAAGTATCATCAGGGACGGAATAATCGCAAAAAAAAAAATGTTTGGCTTGCGAACTTTTCACCCGCGAATGAGAGAGGAAGCGAAACACGCGAAAGTAAATCGCTCCCGAACTTCTCGCAGAAAATCAAACTGTTGATGATTTTTTTTTGTATTTCCTTGTTAGCACCACTTATAATTAATTATATCGTTTGGTTTACAGACATTGCCCATCTACAAACAGTTACAGGTCATTTTCCGACGTGTGTAGTAGTAAAATAGTTGTTCCGCCGAATAATAGACTTATCCAGTTTGAAATGGCCGCTAGGTGGCCAATGGTGTTAGAAATGACAGCTTCCATGTATTTGAATATGGGAGCTCAGGAAAACTAAATTTTTAAGCAATAAAATGATTATTTATGATAAAAGTATTGATTGATTAGGTGCACAAAATGTGTCTAGAATATTATTAAAATAAAAACTGTTCGAAAAATTTGCAATTGAGATAAGTACACCATTCGATTCAGCAAGAATTTTGGGCACCAAAAATATATAGTTTTCATATGTTAAGTGTTTTATTTTAGAAGAAAATTAACAAAAAGTATGAAAATCGAGACATTTAGTATGGGAGCTGTCAAATCTCTCACCATCAAAAAGCAGCGTTGAGCTTTCGCTGGATTTGTCTATCAAGATGATGATTTTTTTTAGCTTCCTTTTACCAATCTTTCGTGCGCGAGAGAGGAGAGCCAAGTTCCTTTCGGATTTTTTTTTCTCTTGATGGGCGTTCAAAGATTTTCTTATGATGATGACTCTGGGTATCACGAAATCATGAATAAAATTATTCACGAATTCATGAATCGAAAATCATGATTTTTCGCACACTTTTTTTCTTGTAACCCTAACGAGTTATAAGCGATTTGAAGAACTCGTTTGATTTTTTCATCAGCTTTAACGATTTAGCGACCCTCAAACCTTAATCAATTTAGCTCAAAATTGGCACAGGAATTGTCTAAGGAATCGGGCAGAAGTTATCCCGATCCAATATCCGATATTTTTTTGTCATCCTACTATCCAGTAACCCTAACAAAACCCGTTTCAATTCCATTTACTAGGCAGAAAAGACTTAATATTCCTGCGCCGTCGATGAAAAGTGTTCGGCTTGACTTTTGGTAAAATATCTGGACTTGCAGTTAACTGTTCGGAAATACCTGGGGCCTCTTGCCTCAACTGACTCCACAACCACCATAACACGACAGACAAAGTGAAAAAGCTATCAAGATACCGATTTTGTTGGTACATTTTCATTCCCGCTGATGAATTAAATAATATAACAGTTTTGTTTCTGTTTTCATTATTCAGGTAACAACATATTTCAGACAACTGAGTTTTATAGCTGACCGAGAAAATCGAGGAGTTTGTGAAAGTAAAGCTTCTAATGGATCATTTTTAACAAAATATTTGGATGGGTAAGTTAAGATCTGCCATATCTCTTATCGCAATGATCATTCATTTATAATCCGAATAAAATAAAATAACAGTTCTCAAAACATTACTATGCTGCTGTGATTGTGTTTTTCTACATTTTATCCGCGTACCTACTATTTATTTCTTTTTTTCAATGGTTTAGAATTACAGAGCGGAATCATTAATATGAATTTCGCTACTTCGAAAGTCCGCTAATTCGAATCCTCGCTGATTCGAACGTACCACTCAAACCAGTGTTTACATTTGGACTCCATTGTTCGTAAATTTTCGATTTTAGCTTTTGGGGTCATTCATTGGTGTGCCTGCGTGCTGGAGTGATCCAGACGTCGGTGAAATCCGTGCTCGCCGGAGGTTAATTTGGGTGCAATTAGTGCGCGAATTTGTGATCGGCCACGGGCCACAGCCAACAGCAGAAGGAAAAAAACAATACACAGGCGCCCGCCTTTGAAAGAACGTCGTCGTCGTCGTCCCTCGACCACGTTGATCGTGGTGTACGGCAGTAGTGTAGTGTGGTAGAAAACGAACACAAGTGCGCGGCACGGAAAACGCGGAGTTTTTTGAAAACGGAGAAAATTTTTGAGTATTATTTTAAATTGAGAGGGGCGGCTCGAATCCAGAGGAGTTCGAGTGTTCGCAGTTCAATTCGAATGAGCGGATCGACTCTGTATTCAGATAAAAGGACCTTTAGACTTATTTATATGATTCACTCTGTATAGGGCAGGGGTGACCAAAGTATGGCCCGCGAGGTGATATTTTGTGGCCCGCGGTCCCATTTTGAATGATCATGTAAAATGGCACGTTGACCACTTGTAAAGTGATTTTATACTTTTTCAAAATTAAGGTTTATTTCTTGACTTTTTTTTGATAAGGTCCTATAAACAAAAGTAAACATTGAGTGTATCCCGCTTACTCCGATGGACTTTGACATAAGGTGTGAAAGGGATACACTCAATGTTTACATTTGTTTATAGGACCTTATCAAAAAAAAGTCAAGATTTTAAACTTTACCTTTGAAATTGCAACAACGAAGTAGCAGCTACTAGAGAGCCTGGAGCTTATTAGAGAACGGACATCTTTAAATACTGAAACTGGCACCACTACATGCACATCAGTCAAAATAGCTTGCAGCACTGCAATTGTCAAAGCACCTGCGTGACTCTTTTCAGATTCTATTTTGATCAGTCAATTGAACCAAAACAAACTGAGTTTAAACATAGTTTATGGTTGGTGTAAATCTAAAATAAGATGCTGCGTTTGCAAAAATTTCAAAAAAAAAAATTCCACGAAGTTATTAGCGCCCGAAACTGACCATTTTTGAGCGGCATTAACACGCAACGACATAATGAGTTTACGAATCAAATCAAAATTAAAATTGAAAAAGAAAATTTAAATTGTTTTGTTTTCAATTTGTGTTTTGCACATTTTCGAATTAAATATAAATCACCCTAATTACAATACTTCCCATCGATTGAACGCCAACTGATTTTTTTTTCTGCTGGATTGGTACATCCGTTTGACAGTTCTCGTGCTTCGATTGATACTTTTGTTTTGAGATGGCCGTTCTCTCATAAACTCCAGGCTCTCTAACAGCTACGGGTAGACACCAATGCTATGCTATAGGGACGTGGCGTTACATCGTGCTGCCACCTGGTTTTTTTAAGCGCAAGAGTGTAAAAGTGCTGAGTCATCGTCTAAAAATAGACGGCGTCCTATCTCGCCCAGCAAAATGAAGTCGATAAAGTAGTCGGTTTCGATGAGCAAAAGTGGAAAATGTGGTCTAAAAATAGCGACGCCATCCCCCTATGCTATTAAGGTTTATTTTAAACTTTTATACGCTAATCTTTTTTAATTTTTGTTAATAAAAAAAAATTATCAATATTTGATCAATATTTTGATCCCTACTTTAAGATACAAATAATTTGTTAAAATTTTATAATTAAAACAATTTCACACGTTTCAATGTGAGCGGAACTAGTAAATATCGGCAAAACTTTCATCAAGCATTTTTGAAAATATTGAAAAAACGTTCAAGTTTGACTTAGGAGCAATTCCAGCTCAAATCAGGAATTTTTCTGGTACTTTTGTACCCGACCCTCTCCGATTTCAATGAAACTTTGTAGACATGTTATCCTAGGCCTATATAAGTCATTTTTGTGTATATGGAGGCAATTGTACTCTAAAATGACATTTGAGAAGGGCGTAAGTTATTTAGATATTTTTGTATTCTGTAATTTAAAAATGACTGTATCTCGAAGGCGTTGCTTCGTACACGCAAAGATATTCCGGTGACCATTGGATGCTCACTCGCCTTAACCTATTCGATGTTCAAATCTCCGAACATCAGATGTTCAAAGCGTTTAAAAAATCACGAACACAGCCACGCTCTCGATCATACGATATACTTTTTGTCTTAGTATGCGTTATTTTTGCGTTCCGCCACTGCCAAGCGAAAAAACTCTTCTTCATCCTTTTTAAAATAGCCGACTCTTCTTGTTGAACCAGCTTGACGTTTCACATTTTTCTCGTTGTTATTTTTCCTACTCGCATCGGTCGGTCGGGATTTAAGGAGTTCCGCGGGATCACCGGAACTATCGTAGCTCAGCTAAGCCAAAAGTGGTTCCTGTTCTCCATGTGTATGGATTTGCCGTGTGCCAAGTTGTGAGATTTAAAGCACAGAGTAAGTAAGTGTTTAAAGTGCTTGCTGTCAAACGAAAGGTACGCGTGAAGAAGATTTATAATCTGAGCGGAACTGTCAAGCAGGTTCCGGGTAGGTCATTTGTCCACATTATTCTGGAGTACAGGAACGAACCAGTAAAAGTGTGGTATTTTGAAGTGAAGTTTGTGAAAATTGTTGTCTCAACTCAACTGTGCAAGTGAAAAAATAATGTTTTGAAGCAAAATTGCTTTTGATGTTCTATTTCCGCAGCCGGCGGGGTGCATTTTTAAGCTGCGGGTTGCACGGATGACCACTTCACGTACACTTGGGTATGATGGTCAACCTGTCGGAAGAGTTGTTGACGCACATTACCGGCCTGAAGCAACAGAACCGATGAAAACACGTCCCGGAAGATTACCGCTCTGACGAACAAGTGTATGTGTCCAAGTTTAATGAGTGTAATTTGAAAAATAACTTCTTTTTATCAACAGGCCAATTGCATTTTGCGCCGGCGAACCTGTTCCACCTGCATGGATAACAAAATCAGTCGCCATGTTGCGCCATGAAAGGCAACCCGAGCTACGAGTTGGTGCGGAGGTGCTGAACGACACCAAGGCCGCGAGCGTCATTCTAATGTGCGAAGCGATCGGGGATTGCCCCGGCCAGGTGTCGCCAGACTTGCACAAAGTGTGCGATTACAACAGCAACAAGGTCAAGGACCTGCAAGAGGTGCTGTTCGAAATGCACTTTGACGAGCGCTCCGTTTTCCCTTAAATCGCGACGAAGGTAACTCCTGCCAGTCCCTAGTGAAGCTGATTCGCCCAAGCAGTTGACCCTCCACGACCGGATGAACATCAAGTCTCAATCCTCCGTGCGGCAAATCCGCTCAGCTGTCGGGATCACCGCTCGCGCAACCCCTCGTTCCGAGCGCGGATCGCGACGACGTAACTTTAACAGCCGATCGCAAACGGGACCGGCCGGATTCCTTCCGTCGGAATCCGGACTTAGGAGAACGAAATTAAACCGAGTTGCAGATCACCATCGACCGTTTCAAGGAGGGGCCGAAGGTGGGTTTGGAGTACTTGATGGAGTTGAATGCACCAGATTGAGGCGAGCCTAGCTATACCACTGCGTGCTGTGCGGAAACTAGATTCGATCTTGAGGTGTTCACGATCACGAGCTGCATCCCCGGGGCATATTCTTGGTAAGATTGCATGTATTTTCCCCGATTAAACTTTAATGACATTACTGATTTTCAGCATGAACTCGGAGCCGAACATTTCTACTCGCGACGACTGGACCTGATTCGTATCGAGCAAGTTCGTTTTACCGACGTCGAAGCCCTTTTGCCGTCGACAGTCTCCTCACTTCCGCCGAGTGAATGCAAGTCCAGTTCGCAGCCGATCTATCACCGCTTTCGCAGTCCTTCACCGAGGCGTCGCTCTAGAAGCCTATTCAGAATTCGCCGTCCTGGCCGGCAACGATCATCGCTGCGCTCCAACTAACGATTGCGGCACAGCCGTCGGATCACCGCTCATGCAAACCTTCCCGAGCGCGGTATGCATTGTCGCACCTTCAACAGCTACGATCACGAACCTAGCCGGACGGATCCATGCTGGGGTCCGGGTTTGGCTAAAAGCATGCTTACGACGATTGGCCCAGACGAACTACGAGCACATGAAATAGCGTGTGGGCGTGCGTGTGTGTTGCTGGTCCGTCGAGGCAAACCCCAGCGCCCTCAGGAAGTTCAAGTCGTCGCCGGTTCCCCGAATACCGAAGCTAGGGTCCTCGATCCTGATTCTGATCCTGCGTGATCTGAAACTGCCGCCAACAGGCTCGTGACTCGTGGTGTCGTAGGGATGACCAAACAACTGAGAAACACTTTAAAAGGTTGAGTAACTTTTTATAAAATCAAAAGAAATTGTTGTATTAATTTATAACGAATAAAAAAAAGGTGCTGTGTGTTTTTCGATAACTTATTTTCTCTCTTGGGAGAAATATTTATCGAAACCGCCAATTTGTTCTGTTAAACCAAAAAATCGCAATTCGCAATTCGCAATTTTCAGTGTAAGAACGGGCCTTGACCGATCTTATGCACCAGGTTCCCGACGAACACGCACTGCCCTTACACCTACATCTCACCCTTGCTCTGAGTCAGTACGAGCAGCACGCTAGAACACGCTTTGAGTGTTCGTGCCAGGCATGCACACCTTCTTTTCCGGTTACGCATTTTAACTCGGCCGGGGGTGGTACATTACGTAGGGTTTGATGTAAGTGTAAGCGCCTAACGATTAATAGTGTGCCTATCAACGTTCATTAAAGCAAAAACTGTTTTATGTTTAGTTTGAATTCAAAAACTAATTGTTATTTACTGTGTATTGTTTTCTCCTTCTCCTTTCCTAGTGTTGAGTCGCGTTTATCTGTTGCTATTTCTTCTGTCGCGGTGTTTTGTTACAATGTTTTGAACCTAAGCATGTTATTCAAAAGTTTACCAAAAGTACAATAGTAATATTTGCGTTAATCCTTCAATCATTCTATAAATTGAGTAAGGGCTTGAACCTCACTTGTTAGAAGAAAAGGGTGAAGGTTGAAAACAATAGTATAAGCTTGATGTGGTAGATCTAGAAATAGGCAATAGTTAATAAATAGAGGTAACAAACAAGCTTAGATTATTGTTATGATGGACTAGATAAAAAATTAATCAAATAAATAAATAAAGAAGTAAATCAACAAAGAATAGGCAAATGATAAATAGACTTGGTATTACTAGTACATTAGGGGAAGGTTTATTTTAAAGAAAACACACAGTTTGTTAAAGCAGCATTATTTGGAGAAAAAAAAGAGTGCAAGCATTGAGAGATACGAGAATCAAGAGTTAATAAATCAAAACCAAAATGGTAAACAGAAGAATTAGTGAAGAAGTACGAATCAGTAGAGCAAAATAAAAACAGGAGATAGATGGTAGCTGGAAATGGAAAGGAGAGAAACCCCGTTCTGCGACGTTCAGGTACATCCACAGCAGTTGACTCAACATACTGCGAATCAAAACAATACCGTCTACGATCACAAATTACTTCCCTTTCCCACATTGTCGCGCCCCTTTCTTTTAGCCGTCTCGACTCTGACCCGCGGTGGTCAAAGGTTAACGATCCGTTTCCACAGGCCACCAGCTAGGTCATCATGAAAACCAAGCCAACGTGGAGGTAAGAAAATAGGACACTCGCAAGGAACCAGAGCTATACTGTTCTGATCAAGATAATTCGGATGATCTAACAGAACTACGGATGTAGTTAGTTGCGCTCCTTCGAGGATGTTCCTTACGTGGACGTCAACCGAAGAGCACGCAACAAGGTCAATGCCATTGCATGCTCTTAGGTATCAATCCTTGGCCTGCAATTTGTTCTGTTAAACCAAAAAATAAACTAATTCGATCGTGATTTTATGGTAAATTGATTTAGTTTGAATTTTGGTTTAACGGCAACAGAAATGGTCTGTTTTGGTAAATATTCTCTGGTGATATTTGGTTTGCGTCCTGGGGTATCGAATAAATCCACCTGTTGGCAAACAGCGGAACTAATCTGAATGATGCAACGAACAGTGGCGCCGCCAGTGGTGAATAGGGGAAACATCAAAAAATGTGCGTGCGATGGCACGCACACATTGAAACGAGCTGTCAAATTGCCAAAAAGCATTTTGAACATCGGATGGTCAACGCGCTTTGAACATCAAATGCGCATGATCGTTTATGACCATCCAATGTTCAAGAATTTTGTGCCAATGGTCAGAAAATTCGCATTGGCGGTTTTGCGTGTACCAAAAAGTGGTCAAAGACAAACTTGTAGGAAATTGGACGGGCTTTCTGAAAAAAATACACTGAAAGAAAAATACACGCCACTTCTATGGGATTTTTCTATTTTTATGTTTAAAAGTTAAATTTTAAGATGAAGTCACGATTTTTTTCGTTCAAAATTTTTGAGGAAATAGCCTTAGATGTTTCAAAAAGACTCTACACCCAAACGAAAAATATATCTCAAAATCTGCAACAGTGGATTTGAGGCAGAAAATGTTATATTTTATAACATTTTTTGCAGCAAGCCCATAGATCATTTTTGCCAGCGTGTGAACACGTCAGCGATCTGCAGTTCTCACCAACACATAGAATGCTGGCGCGTCCCCGAGCAACACTCTAGAGAGAACATTATGTTCGCGCTCTGTCCCTCACCATTCATCAAGCGTCCATGGCGCGGTGGTAGCGTGTCGGATCAGCAACCTAGAAGTTGATGGTTCAATCCTCGTTCTGTTAAGATTTTTTTTCTGCAATACAATCAATCTGCCGTCGGTAATGTCGATAATTGTCGGTAACGGGCAAAAATGTCATACCCCTATATCGCAAAAAATGCATGAGGACAGTTTTCATGCAGATTCTGATATACTTTCATGCCGCCATGTATCACAATCATGCGACCGCCGGTTGGGTGTAGAAAAATGCAGGATGGTATGTCTCTCCTAAAAAATAATCATTTACTAAAACTGTTTTTTGGAAAAGTGGTCTAAACGTAAAAATTTTCAAAAACCGACAGTGGGAATCGATTCTCCAGACAATTTTACATAAAAGTCTCCATATTGACCATTGTCCTAAGTCCAATCCTTGCGAAGTTACAGCGGTTTTAAAAATACAAATGTTGAAAAAACAGCTTTTTTGGTGGTTTTTGGCATTTTCTATATGACAGACTTGTTTTTCCAGTCTCGAAAATATTTTTACCGGAAAGCTCGTCCAATTTCCCATATGTTTGACTTTGACAGCTTTTCAATTGGATGCATGGGCTTACAGATATAAGCTTAATTACATTGCTCATAACTGAAAACAGAATATTTTTTCAGTGTGGTAGAAATCTGGATAGTAAACAGCCCGTACTTATCGAAACTTCAAACCATTCAATAGCGATGTATGGGACCATAAACCAAGTCGAATGCAACCGGTTCGATCAAAATCGGTTCAGCCAGTGCTGAGAAAACTTGGCAACAATTTTTGACACACACACACACACACACACACACACACACACACACACACAGACATTTGTTCAGTTTTCGATTCTGAGTCGATATGTATACATGAAGGTGGGTCTTCGAGCTTTTGATAAAAAGTTCATTTAACTCAACGTCAGGAGCGTACGAAATCTAGAAAAGTTCGACCGAATTCGAGAGATTCTGGCTTTGTATGTGGGAAAAATCGACGTCCTGGTACTGGGGGAAACATGGCTCACCGATGGGATTACCGGATGCTGTGCTCTTGATGGATTCAAAGGTGTTTTTTCGTGCTGAAACGGCTCACTAGGGGGAGGTCTTGCTGTCTACGTAAGAGATACTTTGGTCTACGAGGAGTTGCTGAATGAGAAGGACAACGGATTTCATCACCTGTACCTGCGTTTGAAGCTCAGTGGGGAGTCGTTCGTTATCCATGCCGTCTACCGACCACCGTCCTATAGTACAACTGTCTTTCTTCAAAAGTTGGAGTCCTGGCTAGTCGATGCAAATGTCCAAAAGGTTTTAGTTGGTGACGTAAATATTACTGCTAACCGGATAGAGTCAGGAGAAACCCAGACTTACGTTAACTTACTGAATTGTTATAACTTCTCAGTAACCAACACAACACATCACCCAAGTAGCACTCATAACTTGTCGACTGTTGAATAATAGTTAGACAATTGTTTTTGATAAACATACGAGAAAAATTCTGAACATAACTGAAATAACAGTTTGTTTCACTGCTTGTATAACTGACATATGTAACAATCGTGTTTTGTGACACAAAAGTGTTAAAACACAGTCAACTTCACTCTATTCC
The DNA here is from genome assembly GCF_016801865.2 of Culex pipiens pallens. NCBI lineage: Eukaryota > Metazoa > Arthropoda > Insecta > Diptera > Culicidae > Culex > Culex pipiens. The sequence continues at coordinate 117,046,263 of NC_068938.1, forward strand.
AACCTTAAAACACAACATAGGGAAAGTTCTCATATATTTGTGAGATTTAGCACTCGCTCCATACTCCATCCAATTTGCTGATTTACACTGTTTAAACAACTTATTTTGGAACACCTTCGATAGAAACTTGCTTGCTCACTTCCGTTTGAGGTATTTATCACTTGATTTCAGTTGAAAACACTTTTTATGAGCTGTAATTAAACGTCAAAATGCTGATATGCCAAGATGCTGTTCCCTCATCTGCAATGTTTTCCTCCAAACCAGTTTGTTGTATAAGAACAATATTACACTGTTTGTTTCACTGCTTATCTAACATTGTCATGTGACGGCATCTTCTGAAGAATGGGCGTGGGCAACCATTCTATAAATAACCTAGGTTTTCTCGCTTTGTTACACAAATGTTATCGGAGAATAGGTTATATAACTGATAATCAACAAACATATTCAACTTGACATTGCGTGTTGTTAGGTGGTGTAAATTTGTACGTGAGGTATTTAGAGTTTCAATAATGTTTATTTTTCGATGATTGCAATAATTTTAATTGTTGACCGATTATTTATAAACATATCGTTGGTAAAAGCTACACAAAATATCAACTTACGGAGTTCATGATAGAGAAAACAACAAATTAAAATCACACCGATTTTCAATGTTACTCCGTTCTACGGTAATCGAAATGACAGTTAAAACGGTTTGTTATAACAAAGTTATATAGTGGAGTTATAAAAACTGACCTGAAACAAACTTATATAACTTATTTCCCAATGACAGCCTTTTTTAGAGTTAAGTTGTATAGCTCACTGCTGTATAACAAAGCTGACAGTAGCCTTCTTACACCCAACTGGCAGTCGCATGATTTTGATACATGGCGGCATGAAAGTATATCAGAATCTGCATGAAAACTGTCCTCATGCATTTTTTGCGATATCGGGGTATGACATTTTTGCCCGTTACCGACAATTATCGACATTACCGACGGCTTTTTGGTTGTATTTCACAAAAAAACACTTAGCAGAACGAGGATTGAACCACCAACTTCTTGGTTATTGATCCGACACGCTACCACCACGCCATGGACGCTTGATGAAAAGTGAGTGAAAGAGCACCAACATATGCTTCTCTTTGGAGTGTTGCTCGGGGACGGGCCAGCATTATATGTGTTGGTGAGAACTGCAGATCGCTGACATGTTTACACGCGGGCAAAAATGATCTACGGGCTTACTGCAGAAAATGTTATAAAATGTGACATTTTCTGCAACAAATCCAATGTTGCAGATTTTGAGATATATTTTTCCTTTGGGTGTATTGACGTTTAGGCCAGCTTTTTTACTATGAAGCCCCGTGGAGAGATGCGGAAGCGCGCCTGGACCTGCCGTGGAGATAACAACAAATCGTCGAAGTCATCGGATCGAATCTTGGGAAAGACGAAGTTCATCAAAAAAGGAAAATCTAAAAGTTCGCCATGAAGAGAGGGTTTCACAAGAATCACAGATAGCGCGAAAGGATTGTTTTTTTTTTATGCAATTTCAATTTTTTTTCTAAAAAAATCGGACAGAAACAAGCGTACCAAAATAGCCAGAGATACTATTCTTATTGGCTTCGTCGTTGATTGAAATTCTAATAAGTTTACATGTAAGTTGGGTAACGGTTAGACAACTGTTTTCAAACAATCTTTCCTTTTCAGTGTGCGCTTTGATTTGACAGCACAGCCGTTATCCACGCCCCTTTTTTTCGTTGAATCTCTTGTTAGCTAGCACAGTGTTGTCAAATACATTTGTACAACTTACTGTGATAACTTGCATCTTATTCTGGCAAGTTATACAACAGAAAAAAAAGTGCGCTTTTTCCAATGCATAGGAGTTGTAGAACAAGTTGTGGTAACGAGGCCGATCGGTTATAATACATTATTGGCACTACACTCAAACCCCGATGGTTTGACACCAACTGTTGTCAAACGAACGGGGTCACTTTTTAGTTTGACACCCCTTTTACATGGAGTTCACACACACTACCAAACGTTTGTTTTGAAAGTGTGCGTGAGCGCCGTGTAAAAAGTGACAGTTCGTCACTTTTTAGTTTGACTTTCACCAACCAACGGGGTACAAACTAAAAAAGTGTCAAACGAAAAAGTGACCAACCACCGGGGGTTGAGTGTATTGGCATAGTTAAAAACACTCCCGGCTCCCGGGAAATTTCCAAATTCAACTCTCGATTCTCGGGAAACTGAAAATCTCCAGAATCGTCACCTTCTAATTTTTGTACTTTAATTTTTTAAATGTAGTATCGTAAACCTTGCTAACAGTCAAAGGATATCAATAGTGATTTATATACTCAATTTGCTCAGAAACATTTCTCAAAAAAGAATTCATCAAAATAATGATCTGAATATCAAAAACATTGCGAATTTTTGGAAAGGGGTGTGCAATTTTATCAGAAAATCTCCCAAATTTCCATAAAGGTTTTATATTTTTTTTCTCTTATTTTCAATCACGCAATTCAGGAAAAATGTTCCTTGCATCATTTCCCATAAGAAATGATATGATCTGAATCATAAATCATGTCCATGTAGACTTATAACAATACTAAATTGAAGTAGACGAAATTTCTCCTCATAGGAGAAAAGTTCAAAAAATTCAAATTAGGATAACTTTGATTTTCCCAACCAAAGATTTTAGTTCGCCCTACAAATGAACGGGGATGTTCCACACTTTCATATGTATATAGGGGAAATGGGGGTAAGACGGCCACCCTAAGGGAGAAGTCTCATAAAATATACACAACAGATTATTTTGATCTCAAATTACGTATATATTGTTCTACTACTAGTCCATTATAGAAATGACATAAATTAGTTGGTCTAAAACCCAATTTTCAATACTTTTCAGCAATTTTATAAAAATGATTGAAATCGTATAGATATGAGATACGCGGGGTAAGACGGCCACCCATGTGGGGTAAGAAGGTCAGTGCTATAAATTAACTTAATAACTTTGCTAAATCCACCCAAATACCTACATGATTGATTGGTCTCGCGTGACAGTTCCACGTAAACAGGAGAGGAGGCAAAATTTGCACCATGTTGCCACATTTCATGCGAACTATTTAAGCTAACAGATAGCCTCAGAAAAATTCAGTGCCTTACGAGGTTTCGACAAAAGCGGATCCACGGTGGTAATTTTATTGCTCACACACACACACGCACACATTGAAAGACACAGTTTGTGCACTAAATTGGGAGGAATTCTGTTATTATGAAGATTGTAAGGACGGTCACCGGACCAGAATGATTTGGGGCAATGGGCTTGGGACCACATTTATAGGATATTGGCCACACCCGGAGTGGCCAGTGCCCTCGGGAAGGTTCTACCACAGACAACAGACGTAGCGGCTAGAACAAAATAATTTGATAATCTTGTGTAAAAACATGGCTGCCGCATCCTGCTAATCTACTAGCGCCATCTGTTAGCCTATTGCCACTCTCTAAAGCAGCCATGATGGTTTTATGAGAAGGTGTGTTTGAAAATGCATCACCCAGAAATATTTAAAAAATATATTATTTCAATTTTTCGAAAAAAAAATTAAAAAGGTAAAGATTATGTTTTTATGCTATAGTAAATCTACTTTAATTATTAATTAACACGATTTACGAGCACATGGAAGTTTTTTTTTTTCATTTAATTATCGATATAAGAAAAAAAAGTCTAGTCTGATGCTTTTTTAAACACAGCAACCAAGGCTGCGCTTGAGGCTGTCAAATTCTTGCTGGTTGTGTTTATAAACAAAACCAACAGAGGTGAGCGAAAAGGAGGAGGAGACCCGGTGGAAATCGGGAGGATGGGCAAGCGTTTCTTGGAGGATAAAAGATCCGGAACCAGAAACGAAACAATCCGGAACAAGAGCTATTATCACGGCCAAGATTATCTCCGGAACCGACAAACCAGCTACCACGATCATTTCAACGCTCACCTCCAAGACTTCTTCAACGCCATCGAAACCCACCCCACTTTCAAGTGCCGCCACTTCCGGCGAACCCTCGTCGCCATACCAAAGGCCTGAATCTTGAATGTTCTCCCCGGCACGTCAGATTCCACCACCGCCACACCCCCCCCCCCTTCCCCTTTGCTGACAAGGAACACAAATAAAATCAAAATCGGGTGCGGGGGGAGTGTGGCAGCTTCCGTTGCGTTGACACCGGGCGACCGTTTTTTCCGAGGGGATCTTGATTGGAACGTCGGTCGTTTGCACACCTCCTGTATAACGACGCCGTACTCCAATCGGCAATCCGTCGGAGCTAAAATCGGTTCAGGAACCAGGTTGGCCACTTTGGTTGCCTCACATTTGTCAAGCAGCTGCAAGCGCGAGAGATTTTACTGAAATCGGCTGAAATCAACTTTTCATCCAGAACAAACGATTACAAACGTTGAAAACCAACAAAATGAAAAATGACAGTAGGCGGAAAGCGATTTTTTGATAGCGGGCAATGTGTCAGGGCATAGCGACTGCAGCGCCACAAACGGATTGCCACAACTAAAAAATCTGTAGCAATGATTTACACAAGGGAAGAATCGAGCCCAAACGTCTGTTGTCTGTGGTTCTACCGAGTGGACATTAATCGAACCATACGACTTGGGCCAATATGGGTATCAAAATTCATGGTTTTTTAAACTGGCAATGAAAATGGCCTTTTTGACTGGATTGGCCACACCCGGAGTGGCCAGTGCCCTCGGGAAGGTTCTACCGGGGGGACATTAATCGAACCATACGACTTGGGCCAATATGGGTATCAAAATTCATGGTTTTTGAAACTGGTAATGGAAATGGGCATTTTGACTGGATTGGCCACACCCGGAGTGGCCAGTGCCCTCGGGAAGGTTCTACCGGGGGAACTTAAACGAACCATACGACTTGGGGCAATATGGGTATCAAAATTCATGGTTATTGAAACTGGTAATGAAAATGGCCATTTTGACCGGATTGGCCACACCCGGAGTGGCCAGTGCCCTCGGGAAGGTTCTACCGGGGGGACATTAATCGAACCATACGACTTGGGGCAATATAGGTATCAAAATTCATGGTTTTTAAAACTGATAATGAAAATGGCCATTTTGACTGGATTGGCCACACCCGGAGTGGCCAGTGCCCTCGGGAAGGTTCTACCGAGGGGACATTATTCGAACCATACGACTTGGGGCAATATAGGTATCAAAATTCATGGTTATTGAAACTGGTAATGAAAATGGGCATTTTGACTGGATTGGCCACACCCGGAGTGGCCAGTGCCCTCGGGAAGGTTCTACCGGGGGGACATTAATCGAACCATACGACTTGGGCCAATATGGGTATCAAAATTCATGGTTTTTTAAACTGGTAATGAAAATGGCCATTTTGACTGGATTGGCCACACCCGGAGTGGCCAGTGCCCTCGGGAAGGTTCTACCGGGGGGACATTAATCGAACCATACGACTTGGGCCCACGAGGTGGTCACTCCAAATATATTGCATTTATTTCATAAGTTAATCCGTATGTGCATCCATATTTACGTGCATACACCATTCCTCTATGAATTTTATTTCAGTGTTCACAGCTGTCATCGCAAACGCGAGCACTGTTTACAAACAAAAAAAAATCAATCTGTCTCTATTACATTTGCCGGCCGGGCGATTCGCTGGCGCTCTATTATCATCCGGCAATTTCATGGGCCAGCAGCTTCGTCGTGGTAAATCCGGATTTTCCATTGTTTTGTTGTGCGTGTTTGGACTCAGTAAGGCACCAGCAATCGAGATGGTGGTAACCCAGGAGGACAAGTCGATCGAGCTGCTGGACGTGGACCCTCAGGAGACGGAGGACGACGGGGCGGTGGTGGTGCTGGCCTGGTTGATCCAGAGAAACTCAAGCCGGGCGATTTGGTGGGCGTAAACAAGGACTCGTACCTCATCCTGGAGACACTTCCGGCCGACCGAGTAGTATTCGGACATTGGCGGGTTGGACAGGCAAATCCAGAAATTGATTGAGGCCGTCGTGCTGCCGACGACGCACAAGGACAAGTTCAAGAACCTAAGAATTCATCCACCGAAGTCGACCTACCTGAAGCTGGCCGGCCAGTAGCTGGTGCAGATGTTCATCGGAGACGGTGCCAAGCTCGTCTGGGACGCGTCCGCACTGACCAAGGAAAAGTCACCGGTGGTTTAATTTCTTTTTATTTGTGAAATCAGTTTTTTTTTGTATTGTTAGATATGATGAAAAAAAAACGATATTGACCGCCCCTCCTCTCCCTTCTCCCCCCATGCGACAACTCGTTGGGTTGCGAACAGGTGCGCGTACTTTTTCAACTTGCTATTCGGCCCCACGATGAACGTAAAGATCCGTTCCTGCTTCAACCACTTTGTTATCTCTCGATCCCAGTTGTCCACCAAACTGCTCGGAGTCACGATCAGAACCCGCTTCACAACCGGCTGCCCGTAAGGTCCCTGATTCTTCAAGGTGTAGATCAACGCCAACGTCTTCCCCAGTCCCATCTCGTCGGCCAAAATCGCTCCAAACTGTTCCGAGTCTTCGCGTTTAATTCCCAAAACCCTTCCCGCTGGTGAGGCCGCAAATGCTTACCCGAGCATGGGTAAATAACAAGGGAAATGCGTAATAATACCTTTCTCTGGTATCAATACCAAATTTTGGTATTCCTGGACCCTTTAAAATTTGTCTTAAGGATTATGCAAGAGCAAAATGTGCTATCATACCAATTAAAGGTATTGTGTTGATATTGCAAAATCGCAGAATTTGTCAATGGTCGAACACCACATATTGGTATTCTTTTGGTATTACAGTGTTTTATCAAATTCCTCTGAAACTATGGGTAAATTTTGACCAATTTTGACAAAATAATTAATTTTGCGCTAAAATGATGTCTCAAAGCGAATGCTTTCATTGAAAACCGGAAATTTCAAACTTGATTTTAAACATTTTGATATACCCCCTAAAGAAATGACTTGAAATTGTGGAAAATTTTCTAAGTCAGGATGGCACATTTTGGTATTATTTTGGTATTAAAGTGTTTTATCAAATTCCTCTGAAACTATGGGAAAATGTTGACCAATTTTGACAAAATAATTAATTTTGCGCTAAAATGATGTCTCAAAGCGAATGCTTGCATTGAAAACCAGAAATTTCAAACTTGATTACAAACAATTTTGATATACCCCCTAAAGAAATGACTTGACATTGTGGAAAAATTTCTAAGTCAGGATGCCACATTTTGGTATTATTTTGGTATTAAAAGGTTTCATCAAATTCCTCTGAAACTATGGGAAAATGTTGACCAATTTTGACAAAATAATTAATTTTGCGCTAAAATGATGTCTCAAAGCGAATGCTTGCATTGAAAACCAGAAATTTCAAACTTGATTACAAACAATTTTGATATACCCCCTAAAGAAATGACTTGCAGGGTTGTTACGGACGGCGCGGATCGCGCGGATGGCGCGGATGGCGCGTATCGCGCGGATCTGGCGCGGATTTGCTGGCTAATTTTGTTCAGGCGCGGATTTCGCGCGGATAGCAATTTTGATAAATAAAATAATTGAGCATTTCTTTCAAGTTACAAAGGAAAATATTATTAGCAATTAAATAAATTCAATCTTTTTCGTTGAGTGCAAAAACATCAATTTCTAAGAAGTTGTTAATGAAGAATATTTTCTTCTGAAAATTGTTGATTGTTTTTTTCTTAATACGAAACTTTGAAATAATCTTCAAGGAGCGTTTATTTTTAAAAATGTATTGAGATTGCTTATATAAATTTAACATAACATTACAACTCATTATTTTTTAAACATTTGCTTACCCGGTTTAAATATTTTTATTATTATTCACAGGATACATTTAATTTTTATCTTCTAAATCATATTTTAATCTTTTTCCAAAGATATAAATGTACATAAATGATTCTTAGGGAATGTTCCGGATTGGATTTAACCCTTAGATCTATTTTTTTAGTATTTTGTTTAATATAGCAAAAATAAATATTAAAAGATCATGTTCATGACAATTTTATTAAAATCAATATAACAAAATTAGAAAAATTACAGATTTTAAAAATTGGAAGCTATAAAACTTTTCAAGATTTTTTAAGTTTTTTCAATCTATAATTTAAATGTTGAAATTTCTGGTTTATTGAAAAATTATAAGATTCTGTTGCCACTCTGATTCAGGTAGAATTTGTTGGCTCTCAATAATCACAACATGACGAAATACACTTAGCAATCGACTAAAATGTCGGTCTAAAGGGGAATTGTAATTTTAAATAAAAAAAAAGAAATCTGAAAAAAATCATAATTTGAAATTTGCCAAAACATACAGACTCAAAAACGCAAAAAGAAATACGAAATTTACGAGAAAAACTTACATTGAATTTTTTTTTGAACTGGTAAATTTTTATTTTTTTTAAGAAAGTTCTTAAATTTTTTAATTATTAAATTATTAAATTATTAAATTATTAAATTATTAAATTATTAAATTATTAAATTATTAAATTATTAAATTATTAAATTATTAAAATTATTAAATTATTAAATTATTAAATTATTAAATTATTAAATTATTAAATTATTAAATTATTAAATTATTAAATTATTAAATTATTAAATTATTAAATTCTTAAATTCTTAAATTCTTAAATTATTAAATTATTAAATTATTAAATTATTAAATTATTAAATTATTAAATTATTAAATTATTAAATTATTAAATTATTAAATTATTAAATTATTAAATTATTAAATTATTAAATTATTAAATTATTAAATTATTAAATTATTAAATTATTAAATTATTAAATTATTAAATTATTAAATTATTAAATTATTAAATTATTAAATTATTAAATTATTAAATTATTAAATTATTAAATTATTAAATTATTAAATTATTAAATTATTAAATTATTAAATTATTAAATTATTAAATTATTAAATTATTAAATTATTAAATTATTAAATTATTAAATTATTAAATTATTAAATTATTAAATTATTAAATTATTAAATTATTAAATTATTAAATTATTAAATTATTAAATTATTAAATTATTAAATTATTAAATTATTAAATTATTAAATTATTAAATTATTAAATTATTAAATTATTAAATTATTAAATTATTAAATTATTAAATTATTAAATTATTAAATTATTAAATTATTAAATTATTAAATTATTCAATTATTCAATTATTCAATTATTCAATTATTCAATTATTCAATTATTCAATTATTCAATTATTCAATTATTAAATTATTAAATTATTCAATTATTCAATTATTAAATTATTAAATTATTAAATTATTAAATTATTAAATTACTAAATTCTTAAATATCACATTTTTGCCATTTTCTTAGTATGGATTGTTTTCGGAGTCATATTTTAGTTTAGAGAATTTAGAGAAGAAAATAATAGAAATTTCGTGCTTCGATTTTCCGGAGTAAAATTTAGGCGAGAATTATCGAGTACAATATCAATTTATTTTAAAATTTTGCGATTTTTATATTTTATGTTTTTTTTAAATTTTTAAATGCTTGAATTTAAAATTTAATTTTTTTCCTGAATTTGTTTTCAAAGAAACGATATTTAAAGTGTTACAACAACTGCTATTAATCTTTCAGAAATGGCGAAAAAGGTTCCACTTGGTGCAGGTGGGATTTGAATCCACAACTGATCAACGGTACTGATCCAAATGCTTTCTGAGTTATTCTTTTTCGTTTAAAAAATGAGTCATTATGTTACTCTAATTTATTTTTTTTTCATATGGCGCGAATTTCGCGCGGATTGGTTTTTGGTTCGGCGCGGATCTGGCGCGGATTTTTTTTCAACTTCTCCGTAACAACCCTGGACTTGACATTGTGGAAAAATTTCTAAGTCAGGATGCCACATTTTGGTATTATTTTGGTATTAAAAGGTTTCATCAAATTCCTCTGAAACTATGGGATTTTTTTTATAAATTTTGATGAGATAATTAATTTTGCGTTAAAATGACTTGAAACCCAAAAATGTTAAAGCTGATTTTCATTTTTTTTATATATATCCACTAAGATTTTTTTTTAAACGTTGAAATTTCTCTAAGTTGGGATAACCAAATACTTTGAAAAAACGAGTTAATCGACAGATTATAGAATTTTGGTGAATTTCAATCCAGTTTCATTTTAATAACACTTATTTTTCAATCTTGTTATTTTTTAGAATCTTCAAGAACTTCAAGCACAGGCCGTTCATCAATGACAAATGCATTCAATGTGGTGAAGAATATCACTAAGAACAACATGGAATCATCAGGTGAGTAGATTTGGCTGTTGCATATGGATCATTTCCGTTTTTTCACTAACTGCAACTGCTGCACTAAAAATGGTATGAAAATACCAAATTTAGGTATTTCTTGTGCAAATACCAGCGACCAAAATGTGCTCTTGGTTGCCCAGTAATAAATGGTAAAATACCATGAAATCAAACCAAAATCATGTTTGTGGAAGACCACAGGAATACCAAAATCTGATTTTCCAAGGGCGCGGGAATACCTAAAAATAAAACCATGGCAATACCAAGTTTTGGTATTCAAGCAATGTTTAAAAATCCAGAAGACCTCAACTTGGTATTGAAATGATTTTATTTTGAGGTATTATTTTACCCTTGGAATAACATGGTTTGGTATTGTTGTGCCCTTCCACATACAAGACTTTGGTATGATTTCATGGTATTTTACCATCTATTACTGGGCAACCAAGGGCACATTTTGGTCCCTGTTATTTGCCCAAGTAATACCAAAATTTGGTATTCCCGTGTTATTTACCCCTGCTCGGGTAGCCACGCAGTACGGAACGCAACCCTTTGTTATACTTCCACTGATCGAACGAAGGCTCCCGCATCATCAATGGAACAAAGTCCTCCGCAATCGCTTCCTCCCCACAGTCCCAACCAGCTCGACACCACAATCGGACTCCCGGCGCACATCGACTCCGCCGGCGGCCTAAACCCTCCTCTCGCCTCGAATCGAAAACCCCTTTTCACCGGCACATCATTCTCCTTGGCCACCTCCCCATCAATCCGGTCCACCAGTTCAACCTCCTTGCTCAACCGCGAACCCTCCTCCAGCTCCTCCCCCTTCACCAACCCAGAGCCCCCAATCACCTTGCCGTCCTCGTCGCCCAACGTGACGCTATTCCCGCCCACGATGGTCAACGTTCCGTCGCCCTCCCACGTTTTGTGCTTTTTGGTCGTTATTTTGCCCCAGCACACTTGCGTCGTCGTTGGTTCTGCGGGGGTGTGCAACGCTGCCGGCTTTCTGACTGCGACGGCTCGGGCTTCCAACACGCGGGCATGGTTCTCCGAGCTGGTGAGCAGCTCCAGCATGCCCGGGTCCGGTTGGGCTTGCGGTAACGGCTGCGGTCGGATAGTGATGGTGGTGGAAGTTCGACCGGCAGGGACCGCTTCATCGACGGTCCTGCCGTCATCACCCGCATTTGCTTCTTTAGTAGAAGTGCTGACGTTTCTGGTCCCGCTGTCCCAATCTTCGTAGGGCACCGGAAATCCTGAAGGTGACAAAATATACCTCAAGCTGGATTGGAGCGGTGACAGTTTGTAAATGAAGGAAACAAACAAGTGACAGTTCTGAACTGTCACTATCCACACTGAGCAAAATTCAATTCCGAATATCGTGCAGATAAATAATATTTACGCTTGTATTTACGATATTTAGGGTATTTTAACCATTAGTGGACCCCCTAGTAGAGCCGAAGCACATTTTTCACAAATTTTCAATATTTTAAGCACTTTTTCATAACCCTTTGTACAAAACAATGAAAACTGAAGTCTTTTGAACAATTTTGACTATTTGTTTCATCAGTTATTTGTTTTTGAGCAGAAAAATAGCCAATTGAAAAAAAAGTTTTTTTTGCCTGTTGTGGACCCCCTTTTCCTATAGTGGACCCGGGTCCATAATCCGATTGTGGACCCGGGTCCACTATAGGCAAACTGTTATTTTTATACCAAATTTAACCGATATTTGATGTTTTGATGCATGGTGTAGGTCTAATGATAGATATAATGAATAAAAGATGGATTTTGCTCACTTTTCATCATAAACAAATATTTTTTGTTAACAAATTTGGCTTTAAACAACAAAAAAAACAAACAGACATTTAAACACATTTATTTCCGAAAAAGATCAGAGAAAACATAAAAATAATTTAAAAAAAGTAATATTGATGCAAATTTTTCCATATTAATTACATAAATGGTTGACCGAAACTGAACAATAGAATTGTTTACAGTTGCTGATAAAACCACGCATGTTTATTGGAAGAAAATGTTTTGTTATTGATTTATTATTATAAAATATCATTTCAAACTGCAATTATGGTGCTTCAGTTAAGTACAATTAACTATAGTTTTGATTAATTATACATTCTTACGGCTTCAGCATTATTGGTACTTTTAACATGAAAACAGCTATATTTATACTCATAATTGAAAAAATATGCGTTTAGGTTGATAACAACAAGCATTTATTGTATGTTTTAGAGAAACTTTTGCTTGAATACACAGTTTTCATCATTTTTGAAGGTTTAATTAACAGGGGTCCACTTTTGGAAAAGTTTGGATTTTCGTTGTCCTATATTGGACCCCCATAATTTTTGCTAGAAAATTGCATTTCTTCGCTTTATTTTAGTAAATATCCTTAAACTTACATTACTTCGACTTGCTGAAGTTAAATAATCAGTCAAAAAATGATTGGATGGTTAATTCAATCATAAAATATACATGCAGTTTTGTTGTGAAAATGCTAGTGGCCATGGCCGATTTCAGATGTCGAACTCAAAACACTTATTTTGGTGAATAGGACAATTCAATGTCAGTCAACATTGTTCTAAATGATGCTGAACATGCCAAATAAAAGATTTGTAGACAAAAACACGCTTGAAATTGTGATTTTATTGAATTTTCCATTAAAAACCCTTCAGAGGGTCCACTATAGGAAAGGGGTCCACTAATGGATAACGTACCCTACGACATATTTACGGAAGTAAATCCAATGCGCTACGGATCAACCATGTGCCCAACCCCGTGCTTGGGCCAATATGGATATCAAAATTCATGTTTTTTAAACTGGTAATGAAAATGGCCATTATGACTGGATTGGCCACACCCGGAGTGGCCAGTGCCCTCGGGAAGGTTCTACCGGGGGGACATTAATCGAACCATACGACTTGGGCCAATATGGGTATCAAAATTCATGGTTTTTTAAACTGGTAATGAAAATGGCCATTTTGACTGGATTGGCCACACCCGGAGTGGCCAGTGCCCTCGGGAAGGTTCTACCGGGGGGACATTAATCGAACTATTCGACTTGGGCCAAAATGGGTATCAAAATTCATGGTTTTTGAAACTGATAATGAAAATGGCCATTTTGACTGGATAGGCCACACCCGGAGTGGCCAGTGCCCTCGGGAAGGTTCTACCGGGGGGACATTAATCGAACCATACGACTTGGGGCAATATGGGTATCAAAATTCATGGTTTTTGAAACTGGTAATGAAAATGACAATTTTGACCGGATTGGCCACACCCGTAGTGGCCAAACCATGAATTTTGATACCCATATTGCCCTAAGTCGTATGGTTCGATTAATGTCCCCCCGGTAGAACCTTCCCGAGGGCACTGGCCACTCCGGGTGTTATCAATTCGGTCAAAATGGCCATTTTCATTACCGGTTTCAAAAACCATGAATTTCGATACGGGACCATCCATAAACACTTTTTTGGGAATCTTTTAATGGTTCCGTAAATGTCCTCCCGGTAGAACCTTCCCTCAGGGCACTGGCCACTCCGGGTGTGGCCAATTCTGCCAAAATGGCCATTTTCATCACCAGTATCAAAAACCATGAATTTTGATACCCATATTGCCCAAATTTGTATGGTTCCGTAAATGTCCTCCCGGTAGAACCTTCCCTCAGGGCAATGGCCACTCCGGGTGTAGCCAATCCTGCCAAAATGGTCATTTTCATTACCAGTATCAAAAACCATGAATTTTGATACCCATATTGCCCAAATTTGTATGGTTCCGTAAATGTCCTCCCGGTAGAACCTTCCCTCAGGGCAATGGCCACTCCGGGTGTGGCCAATCCTGCCAAAATGGCCATTTTCATTACCAGTTTCAAAAACCATGAATTTTGATACCCATATTGCCCAAATTTGTATGGTTCCGTAAATGTCCTCCCGGTAGAACCTTCCCTCAGGGCAATGGCCACTCCGGGTGTGGCCAATCCTGCCAAAATGGTCATTTTAATTACTAGTATCAAAAACCATGAATTTTGATACCCATATTGCCCAAATTTGTATGGTTCCGTAAATGTCCTCCCGGTAGAACCTTCCCACAGGGCACTGGCCACTCTGGGTGTGGCCAATCCTGCCAAAATTGTCATTTTCATTACCAGTATCAAAAACCATGAATTTTGATACCCATATTGCCCAAATTTGTATGGTTCCGTAAATGTCCTCCCGGTAGAACCTTCCCTCAGGGCAATGGCCACTCCGGGTGTGGCCAATCCTGCCAAAATGGTCATTTTCATTACCAGTATCAAAAACCATGAATTTTGATACCCATATTGCCCAAATTTGTATGGTTCCGTAAATGTCCTCCAAAACCATGAATTTTGATACCCATATTGCCCAAATTTGTATGGTTCCGTAAATGTCCTCCCGGTAGAACCTTCCCTCAGGCAATGGCCACTCCGGGTGTGGCCAATCCTGCCAAAATGGTCATTTTCATTACCAGTATCAAAAACCATGAATTTTGATACCCATATTGCCCAAATTTGTATGGTTCCGTAAATGTCCTCCCGGTAGAACCTTCCCTCAGGGCAATGGCCACTCCGGGTGTGGCCAATCCTGCCAAAATGGTCATTTTCATTACTAGTATCAAAAACCATGAATTTTGATACCCATATTGCCCAAATTTGTATGGTTTCGTAAATGTCCTCCCGGTAGAACCTTCCCACAGGGCACTGGCCACTCTGGGTGTGGCCAATCCTGCCAAAATTGTCATTTTCATTACCAGTATCAAAAACCATGAATTTTGATACCCATATTGCCCAAATTTGTATGGTTCCGTAAATGTCCTCCCGGTAGAACCTTCCCTCAGGGCAATGGCCACTCCGGGTGTGGCCAATCCTGCCAAAATGGTCATTTTCATTACCAGTATCAAAAACCATGAATTTTGATACCCATATTGCCCAAATTTGTATGGTTCCGTAAATGTCCTCCCGGTAGAACCTTCCCTCAGGGCAATGGCCACTCCGGGTGTGGCCAATCCTGCCAAAATGGTCATTTTCATTACTAGTATCAAAAACCATGAATTTTGATACCCATATTGCCCAAATTTGTATGGTTCCGTAAATGTCCTCCCGGTAGAACCTTCCCACAGGGCACTGGCCACTCCGGGTGTGGCCGATATCCTACCAAATTGTTCCCAATAATTTCGGTATTCCGGTGACCGTTCTGGCTACCGTCAATAACTTCTTGGACCTCCTCTCAAGTTCGTGCACCACCTGCGTGTGTGTGTGTGAGCAATAAAATTCCCAACGTAAGGTCCGTCTTTAATGAAAGTCTGATGGACACTAAATCCTCCAGAGGATAACTTTTAGCTTAAATAGTTTTCACGGCATCTACGCAACAGAAACAGAATGTCACGCCGAGGGCTTGCGACGGTAACGCTACATTTTCGAAAAATTTTGCATTGACACCGCAGATAGAGCTTTAAGACAAAGTCCTTTGTCAAAAAAAAAAATATTATTTGTTTATTTTGAGCTATTTTTATACTATTTCAAACAACATTTTTGGCAAAGGTGACTCCATATTATTTAGCATGAGGAACAGTATTGATGAACATTTTAGTAATATTCATTAGTATACTTATTAAAACAGTGGAGTGGCCGTCTTACCCCCAGCTCCCCTATGACAGTTTTCTGGCTATTTCGCAAAAAAATACTACCCCCCCCCCCCTGAAAAAGACCCCGTGTGCGTTTGTTCCGCACGAGTTTTGTCGCCATCTTGAAATCTCCTCCTTGCCCTGATATACAGTGTAAACTAACAGGATATCGTTTCAGTAAAATTACAATTACAATTACTAAAACTCTAGTGCCGCACTCGATATTAAAAAATTAACGACACTTAAACTTTGACCGATTCGACTCAAATTTGACACAGATATTTTTACCTAAGGAATCGACCCAGGCTTTTCCATTTTTTCTATTTGTCTTGTCAAAGTAACCCGAGTACACAACCAGTTTATCAATTACCGATCCTAAAACTTTTTTTTTTCAGGTCGTGGAAACCACCAGATACAATACCAAAAATTGAGAGTGGAAAAAATCCGACCGAATTACCCAGTCTCGACATAGGCGATTATCAAGCATTTGCAGATCCAATAACAGCTGCTTATACAGGACCAAATGAAGGTTTAAACGGTGTTCGTAGAGCCCGTTCGTACTTAAGTGCAGGGCCAGAAATCGACTTTATAGATACACAAGATACTCCAGATAAAACATGTTTACCCGGAATTCTCGTTCACGCGCAAAGGAAAGACCTAAATGTAGATAAAAATGCAAACAATAGAGCACATTCTTCAAAGAAAATCGTATCAGTACATACTCTATCAGAAACATGCAAAGACGTTAAACCTTCCGATAAAAAATGTCAAAATGGATTGAAGAAAAAGAATGATCTAGATAACAAAAATACAGTCCTTACTGCATCTAACGAAATCGCAGACCCAGTTGCTAACATTCAAAACTGGAATAAACCTAATGACGATGCGTATGGAATATCGATATCTCTATATGAGAAAAATTGCATTAGTGGCGAACACACCGGAGATCCAATTGCCGACTGCTTTGGCATCATTGCTAGAGAAAATTCTTCTATAATGGCTCTAGCTGATGGAGTTAATTGGGGTAACGGTGCACGTGTGGCTGCTCAATGCGCTGTTCAGGGCTCTATTGATTATTTGAACTCCGCGATATTTGGAACACAGCATTGTAAGTTTATCTGAGTTCAAATTGATTGACTAAACTCCATTCCAGGGCTGCGGAGTCGGGTCATATCTCAAGCGACTCCGACTCCGACTCCGACTCCAGCTTTCTAAGTTTAGCCGACTCCGACTCCGACTCCGGCTCCGGCTTTCAGCTCCAACCGACTCCGACTCCGACTCCAACTCCGGCCTACAAACTTTAGCCGACTCCGACTCCACATAATTTTCAATATTTAAAAAAAATCGTTAATTATTATTTTGAAAACATTGATAAATAGAATTATTTGAATACTCTCTAAGTATCAAGTATTTCTCCAACAAAAATAAGTTCGAATCACAAAACGGAAAAAAATTGTAGGTTACAAATTGTATACGTTATTAAACCAGATACAGTTCAGACTCGTTTATCCGAAGGAATTTAATTGTCGTGTTCAAGTATGAACACTTAACTACGCTAAAGTGATTTAGAATTTTTCAATTCAAGATGGCGTCCAAAATGGCGGTGAAAACATATTGAAAAAATGCATTTTGATATTTAATAGGCAATTTACTATTCAAATTTAACTAAAATGGGGTCGCAGAACTCGAATGGAAGAACGATCATATTTTTTTTAGAACGTGATTCGATTATCCGAAGCCCATACAAATCGAACTTAGGATAATCGAGGCTTATAATAATCGAGTCTGGACAGTATCAAAAATATTTCCAGTTTTGAAGGCATTTTTAGATGAACAATTTTGAAAGTAAATTTGGACTCATTAACATAACCACAAATTTACACTTATTTTATTAAAAGCTAAAAAAATTAAATATTTATATGTCATTTTTTTGTAATGAATCATTAAAAGTAACCTAGCCTTAATGATCGATTTAAATATCATATATATTTAATTTGCTCACTTTTAGGCTGACATTTATAAGAAGCACAGTGACAATCAAAGTCACCTTGGTTTTTTTAAATAACAATTTTAAACGAAACTATTTTTAAAGCTCCATTGATTTTTATTTAAGACGTACATGGACATCACTCCATAGCTGGAGAAGAATATTATCGCAAATCAATTTACCTTAAACAAATTTTTGTGGAAAGGACGCTTAAGGGCTTCTTTTCAAATATCCGTGACCTAGAAAATATTGAACCCAGAGATTTTTGATTTATTTTAATTTTAAAATTTTCTTTGTATACACGCAGAAAAATGTTTTGTAGAGAGCCTGTACGAGGTTTGAATCAACAAAATTTTTGTTGAATATAATCAACAAAAAAAAATGCGTTGAAACAAACCATGATTTTCTCCATTCCACAAAAGTCTTTTGTTGTTTTGAAAAAGCTGCTTTGGCGTTTAGCGTTGATTCAACAAAAATCTTGATTTTCAAATCAACAAAACGTTTTGTTGATTCAAATATGCCTTATTTTTCTGCGTGTAAGGAAGCGCGCGATACTTCTTGAATCTTCAACTTTGGTCAAATTTGAATTGAAAGGGTTCAGGCAAAAGGATGCAGTCAAGACTCAATTGAATATTTCTGAGTACAAAACTAATATTGTCTATTATTTTTTTAATTATTTAATTTTTTATGATACTACAAATTTGGGTTAGAGAGGATTAACAAGGTATCATATCGTCGTTTGTGTGCTATCTTGTTGCACGTCCTATCTTTTTACAGCAGACGTGTCACAAGATAGCACACAAGCGACGATATAGTGATCAAAGTAAAATAACACAATAAGAGCATTCCAACCACAATAAAAATGCTTAAAAAAAACATAATGGCATCTAATAAATCTCCTGATTAAAAAACTTAATAACATAAGAAGATCTGTGAAACCTGCATTATAACAAATACTGAACAGGTAAAAAAAAAGTTGAATTTTAGATAACTTCGACTCCGACTCCGACTCCGGGTTATCAGAAATTTCCGGCTCCGACTCCGACTCCGACTCCGACTCCAGCTCATAAAATTTAGCCGACTCTGACTCCGACTCCAGCTGTTCGAGTTTTGATGACTCCGACTCCAGGTCCCCAAAAAGACCCGACTCCAGCTCCGACTCCACAGCCCTGCTCCATTCTGTTTATATTCATTAACAAAAACATTTTTAACATGACCTTAGTCACCCACCAGGCGGGAATAAAAAAGGCCTGTTCCATAATTGTTTGATGACACCTGCCACAATTGTTGAACACCTGAATTTAACAGCTAGTTTAACAAAAAAAATTGATTGTCCACGCTCCATATAAAAAAGTTTTTTTTTTGTATGGACAATTGTCCTCGAAAGGGAGGGGGGGGGGGGGGGTTAAAAAAATGTTAACTTCAGTTTCATTGGTTCCAGTTTCTGAAGTCATCATTAGAGGAGGTTGGGGTAATTTGGACACCTCTATAAAAATATTTTTTTTTTTCAGTAGTTATGCTCTCGACTGTTGCTCTACAATTTTGCATTTAGTTTTTCGGCTTTCAGTCATATAGCAGTGAAAACAATGTATTGTTTGAATTTCCGACGTTTCGGCAAATTTATTGCCTTTTTCAAGGATTCTAAAAATATTTGTTTGTTTTTTTTTTAACTATCCGTGCTTGTTTTAGGTGGGAAAATACTGTTGGTTACTTACAAAAACGGTTTGTTTTCTTGTTATTTTTGGGTAAATTGGTAACTGTCTTTTGTTGTTGTTCCTCAGTCTTAGTTGGCTGTAATTGAAGGGTTTGCACGAGGGGGGGGTAATAAAATTCAGCAACGTTTCAGGTGGTTCAAAGGGCACTTACTGCATAGCAGCACATATTATGCTGGTAGCTGCTGGTTTCGGTTTCGAATAAAAATTTTTGTGTTGCACTATCCACGAAACGGTCAATTTCAAAATGATTTTTGTATTTGTTTAGGTGAGTTGCTCCATCCTGCATTTTTCGTGAGTCTTTTTGTAACATTTTAGGCTATTTTCACAAAAAATTTGAACGAAAAAAAATCGTGGGCTTACCTTCAAATTTAACTTTGAAACTTAAAGATCAAAAAATCTCATAAAAGTGGAGTGTTTTTTTTCTTTCAGTGTATTTTTTCGGAAAGCCCGTCAAATTTCCTACAAGTTTGTCTTTGACCTTCGAGATACAGCAATATTTGAATTACGAAATACAAACATATTTGAAATACGGCGTCATCCATAAAGTACGCACGCTCTTAGGGGGGGAGGGGGGGTTACCGTAGGTGTGACAAGATGTGACCAAGGGGGGAGGGGGGTTTGCGAGACTGTGACGACACGCTAGGTTTTTTTTATGATTGCATAATATCAATTCGATATGTACACAATTAAATTAAATCCTCGTTTCTAAAATTGTTTGCTTACTATTATTTAGAAGAACCGTCATCAGGGATGACATTGGGTCTGGGGGGTGAGATTGGGCCATACAAATTTCTGCATTTTTGTATGACCCAAAACTCACCCCCAGACCAAATGTCACCCCTGATCCTGATGACGGTATCACATTATAATTTATTATATAGTCACATTTTTTTGCAGCTGGAACTTCAATATTTTGCAAATTCTTGCTTGATAAAAATAAATGCATTGAAAGCAGGGTGTTCATAAGAAAACTGCTATAAATGGTTTGAACTAGAGAGCCTGGAGCTTATTAGAGAACGGACATCTCAAACCAAAAGTACCAGAAAAATCAGGGCTACATTTTGGTACTAAAATGTAGTTCCAATTTTGGCCCCATAGGTGGCGCTGAAATCTAACTTTTTCCAGTGACTTCCTAGCGAGTTGGTGTCTTTGACAAAAATGTAGATCTCGCCAAATTACGTATAGTCACGGAACATTTAAAAATTCTCAAAAATAACTGCGTAAAGTTACAGTTAGTTTAAAAAATAGTTATAATTAAGCTATGAATATTCAGTCAATCTAGCGGGACAAAATTAATAGCGCTCTGGGGTTACGTCATAGAGCTTCGGTGTCTTCAGCAAAGTTGCTCAGAAAAATCAGGGCTACATTTTGGTACTAAAATGTAGTTGCAATTTTGGCCACATAGGTGGCGCTGAAATCTAACTTTTTCCAGTGACCTCCTAGCGAGTTGGTGTCTTCGACAAAGTTGTAGATCTCACCAAATTACGTATAGTCACGGAACATGTCAAAATTCTCAAAAATAACTGCGTAAAGTTACAGTTAGTTTAAAAAATAGTTATAATTAGGCTATGAATATTCAGTCAATCTAGCGGGACAAAATTTCTTAGAAACTTCGTCAAAATTACTTAGTACTTCGTCGCATCCGAACCAGTATACGATTCAAAAAGTTTATTTAGCAAATCTATGGTAAGATATTGACATTTAGTTAAATTAAAAGTATGCAAAATTAAGTTTAGATAAGTTTTATATAGAATTTCCAGAGTTATATAAACATTTATACTAAGTAGTTAGTAAACTTTATATTCAATCCAAATTATTTTTTTACCAGTCAAAGATGCCTATTTGGAGTTGGGAGACTGGATTTATGGTGATATGTCAACAAATAACTTTGTGTATGTTAATTTTTCGAAAAGTGTACACATTTTTTTCGCACCTTTTTTGATTTTTGTATTTGTATATATAAGTATTTGTTATATAACTTTTTATTGAAATCATCTTTTCATGAGCTTTTTGTAGCAAAATATTCGGCATGAGTTTCTGAACAAAAAGTACTAGGTTTCTGTCAAACTTTAAATTGTTTACATGTTTCATCAAAATTTGTGCATAGTGCCCAAGGGGTGTAAACATACTTTTTTTACATACTGTATGTTTCAATGCTTTTGTCACCACCCCCAAATCAGAGGTAGAACATATTTTTTCCAAAAAAAATCAAACTTTCAATGGAAACTTATGTGCAGTCAGCTGAAATCCATTTAAAATGAATTGCTCTGCGTTAAGAATAATTTTGTGCATGTTCGAGTTTATTCAAAAACAATTTTAATTTAATTAAATTTTAGATGAACAGTATCGCTAAAATGTTTTTTTATTGCCGAATCTTATATTTTTGAAAATAATGATTGCAAATTAAGAGTACTTTTGTATAATACATTTTATAACCATTTTTTTTATTGAAATGTTTAATCTCACTTTTTATATTTCTTTTAATTTTTTTTTGCCTCCACTCGACCATGGCCAAAGTCTAATTGTTGCAAAATAACGTCCAAAATGTTACAATTGATTGAAAGATAAAATTACGCCACTACATAAATTGTTCAGATTTTATGTCACCTAAAAATGGTCTCAAATTTCAATGAAAACACAAGAACATTAAACTAAATACCTTTTCAAACACCTGAAACAATAAAATCAACAAAACTGATAGATAACTGTTATTTTCTGTTTTCTATTATTTTTAAATACCAAAAAATTCCAAACAATAACAGAAATTAAAAAAAACTTCAAGTTATAGATAATTTTTTAGTCTTTTAAATGAAAATAACGTAATTTCATTTTTTAAATAACCAATTTTGTACATTTGGCCCGCAAGCTAATTTGTTTATTTTTTAAACTAACTGTAACTTTGCACAGTTATTTTTGAGAATTTTGACATGTTCGGTGACTATACGTAATTTGGTGAGATCTACAACTTTGTCGAAGACACCAACTCGCTAGGAGGTCACTGGAAAAAGTTAGATATCAGCGTCACCTATGCGGCCAAAATTGGAACTACATTTTAGTACCAAAATGTAGCCCTGATTTTTCTGAGCAACTTTGCTGAAGACACCGAATCTCTATGACGTAACCCCAGAGCGCTATTAATTTTGTCCTGCTAGATTGACTGAATATTCATAGCTTAATTATAACTATTTTTTAAACTAACTGTAACTTTACGCAGTTATTTTTGAGAATTTTGACATGTTCGGTGACTATACGTAATTTGGTGAGATCTACAACTTTGTCGAAGACACCAACTCGCTAGGAGGTCACTGGAAAAAGTTAGATTTCAGCGCCACCTATGCGGCCAAAATTGGAACTACATTTTAGTACCAAAATGTAGCCCTGATTTTTCTGAGCAACTTTGCTGAAGACACCGAATCTCTATGACGTAACCCCAGAGCGCTATTAATTTTGTCCTGCTAGATTGACTGAATATTCATAGCTTAATTATAACTATTTTTTAAACTAACTGTAACTTTACGCAGTTATTTTTGAGAATTTTGACATGTTCCGTGACTATACGTAATTTGGCGAGATCTACAAATTTGTCGAAGACACCAACTCGCTAGGAGGTCACTGGAAAAAGTTAGATATCAGCGCCACCTATGCGGCCAAAATTGGAACTACATTTTAGTACCAAAATGTAGCCCTGATTTTTCTGAGCAACTTTGCTGAAGACACCGAAGCTCTAGGACGTAACCCCAGAGCGCTATTAATTTTGTCCCGCTAGATTGCCACCTCGCCCCACTGTGCAATGGCCACTCCGGGTGTGGCCAATCCTGCCAAAATGGTCATTTTCATTACTAGTATCAAAAACCATGAATTTTGATACCCATATTGCCCAAATTTGTATGGTTTCGTAAATGTCCTCCCGGTAGAACCTTCCCACAGGGCACTGGCCACTCTGGGTGTGGCCAATCCTGCCAAAATTGTCATTTTCATTACCAGTATCAAAAACCATGAATTTTGATACCCATATTGCCCAAATTTGTATGGTTCCGTAAATGTCCTCCCGGTAGAACCTTCCCTCAGGGCAATGGCCACTCCGGGTGTGGCCAATCCTGCCAAAATGGTCATTTTCATTGCCAGTATCAAAAACCATGAATTTTGATACCCATATTGCCCAAATTTGTATGGTTCCGTAAATGTCCTCCCGGTAGAACCTTCCCTCAGGGCAATGGCCACTCCGGGTGTGGCCAATCCTGCCAAAATGGTCATTTTCATTACTAGTATCAAAAACCATGAATTTTGATACCCATATTGCCCAAATTTGTATGGTTCCGTAAATGTCCTCCCGGTAGAACCTTCCCACAGGGCACTGGCCACTCCGGGTGTGGCCGATATCCTACCAAATTGTTCCCAATAATTTCGGTATTCCGGTGACCGTTCTGGCTACCGTCAATAACTTCTTGGACCTCCTCTCAAGTTCGTGCACCACCTGCGTGTGTGTGTGTGAGCAATAAAATTCCCAACGTAAGGTCCGTCTTTAATGAAAGTCTGATGGACACTAAATCCTCCAGAGGCTAACTTTTAGCTTAAATAGTTTTCACGGCATCTACGCAACAGAAACAGAATGTCACGCCGAGGGCTTGCGACGGTAACGCTACATTTTCGAAAAATTTTGCATTGACACCGCAGATAGAGCTTTAAGACAAAGTCCTTTGTCAAAAGTGATCCATATTTGTGGATTTTAGAGTTCAAAGTTTTTCTTAATTTTTATTTCAAGTGGCATTAAAGTGTTACCAGGATTGGTCGATTGAAAAATCTAAATATCTTAAGCAGATGCTTCAGTTCAACTTCAGGTGTTTTTGCCATTCTATTTTTTTACAGAGCGAAATGAGCGGATGAACCGTTCAAAAGAGCCGCTCATTTAAATTAGCGAACGAAAATGAGCGGATCACAGAAATGAGTGGTTTTGCCCACCATTACTCCATACTAACATTGAGTCCAAAAACCTCCCTACAAAGTACAAACATCTATACCACTAAAGTGACGAAAGGGATCCTTGTGTACTTTAGATAGGTGTTTAGTTTTGGATGATTTTTGCAGCATGTATCAAATGGATGACGTCACACTTTATTTTTGTTTCAGCAACTACCACAACAGGTGTATTCATTAGTCTCGTACGCAGTTTTTGGGAAGCTCATGCCTACATAATGGAAATGAATGGAGCATTGACTACTCTAACAGTTATCGTTATTCTGCCATTGTCCAAACACAACAACAAAAAGGCGGTATTTTGTGCTAATGTTGGAGACTCTTTTGGATACGTATATTCCAAAATAAATGGTGTTAGAGAAATTACCGAAGGTATGTTCAAAGTCAAATGTAACCCGCCTGTGGTGACATCAAAAAATCAAACCATCCACATTAACGACCCCCGGGTCTTTTGTGGTTTCTGCTCGAACCTAGGAGTCCGAAGGCTTGAATGGGGAGAGCACCCAAACCTCTTTCTACTCCAAGGAACCTTCCACCCCAGTGTTTGAACTGATGACCTTTGGATTGCGAGTCCAACCGCCGCCAGCGATTCCACCGGAGTAGGCTTGGTTTGGTGTGTTGTTTGTACTTATGGCATGGAGACGACTCCTACACCGGCAATGCACAGTGGTTCAAAAGGCTGTTTTGACGAACTTAATTGATTAGGCAAAAAAATAAGCATTTTCGTGCTTTGACATGTTCTACAACTTTGTTCAGCGTTGTCATGGCCTACTTTTGGTGAAATTTGTTTTTCAAAATACTCATCACAGCAGGTGTTTGTGATTGGGCTTGGGCGGAAAGGTTCCGGAATGAAACACACTCGCGAATTCTTTAAAACTAGACAAAACTTTATTGCGTCTTTCTCGCACAAACTCGTGGACTGTAATGCTGCTCGTCGCTGTTGCTGCGCGCGCTTTTTTCTCTCTCGTTCTCTCTCCACAACTCTCCGCTAACGGCGCGCGTTTCTCGAGGGGTTCGTCGATGCGTTTGGCTGGGCGATCGTAGTAGGCTTGGGGTTGGACACTGCGCTAACTCATCATTCTTCTCCAAAACGTCAAAAACTTCGGTCGCAGGACCGAACATACTCCCGCCGGCGAAGAGGCGGCTCAAGAATCTCTTTCTCTAGCAAGCGACCGTCCGTTGTGCGGTGGACCACTTCGCTCGATTCTGGTGCTGGGTGAAGTTCTCGGTGGGCCAACGACTCCAGAAATGGCGAGGCTTTCGGCTGTGGTTTCTTCTGCGGCTGGTGTTGTGACGAAGCGCGACTGGTTCGTCTTCACTCGGCTTGGAACGAAAGCACGTCATGCTCTTTCGCGTGACTTCTCGTACGGTGGATCTTCCGTTGATCGGCCAGAACCGCTGGCGCACGGCCGCGAACAACCTGGATGGGCCCGCGTTGAATGCTCGGCTGGAGCTTGTCACGATGGAGTGCTTGTGAGGTATGATCTTTGGTTGCTTGGTCTCGTACGATAATCTTGAAATTTGTCTTCTCCCACCAACTCGGTTGACGCCGTCCTCGATGAATAAATTAAGCGATTGGACCTGCTTGCAAGGCTCATGTCGCTCCTCTCGGTTGATGTCGTTTCCAATTGTGCTGGTATGCTGCGCCGAGCGAACCAGCGCCTTGAGGGACCGCCAAAACTCTCCTGCCACCAGATGGTCCGACACGACACGGCTGTCCTTGCGGTGAATGTTGTCCACGATCCACGTGCCGGTCAGCGATGCTCCAGACGACGACTCGGCAAACGTACCAAATACCACACGCACTTTGGTTCCAGGTTTGTCTTTGTTCTTGTCCACCAGCTCACAGTGACCAAGCTGTTCAGTTTCTAGCAGGAACTCACTCTCACCCGACTCAACCACACCCTTGAACGGAAGGCCAACGCCGTGACCACCAGTAGCGTCCCGCTTGTGGGAACGCTGGTTGAACTCCTCACTCGATTCCTCTTCGGTCGGCAGGGGAGGGCCGCCAGAGACCTGTTCCACCTCCTTGATCTGTTGGACAGCACTAGTGGGACCATCGAGAAAGAGGACGTTGCAGCTCAATGTTTGGACAGCGGGGAAGACTTTTGAGCGAGCCCCCACTATCACCCAGCCAAAGTTCGTCTCCCGCAGCTCCGGAAATCCAACACCACGTTTGCGTTTGCCATTCTTCATGGCACTCCAGAAATGTTTGGCCCCCAGAAGGATGTCCACCTCCCCAGGGACGTAGAACGAGGGATCCGCCAGTTGAATCCCGGAAGGAAGTTCCCAGCTGGAAACGTCCTCCAACACGGTTGGTAGATTGCTGGTTAACTTCTCCATGACCAGGCAATCCACAGTAGCCCGGAAATCACCACAAAGAGAATGCAACGGTACGCTTACCTCGTTAGTGATGTTGCTGCGTTTACCATTTACACCGCCAACTACAGTGTTCACCGATCTTGCAGGTTGATCCAGTTTCGAGGCAAGACCAGCGCGGATGGTGCCAACCTGCGAGGCGCAGTCCAGGAGGGTACGACACTGATGCTTTGCGCCGCTGCTGTCCACCACCTGCCCGATGGCTGTCATCAGGATCACCATGGAGTCGTCTCGAAGCTGGTTTCCCACACACGACATTGCGGACGAGCCACTTGCTGTCTTCTCCACTACTACTGACTCGGGCTCCGGTATCTCGTTCGGCTTCGACTCCTCGGGCTTGGACTCAGACTGGACGTGCGACGATCTGGCCGGCTGGGCGCTTTCGAAGTGCAACAACGTGTGGTGGCGCTTCTCACACTTTCTGCAGGAGTTCTTCGACCTGCATTCCTTGGCGCTGTGTCCTTTCTGCATGCAGTTGAAGTACAGTCGGTGCGACTGCACTTTCTCGGTTCTCTGGTTGTTTGATAGCTTGGCGAAGTCTGGACAACCGCAGTTGATGTGTTCGCCAGCACAGAACTCACACCGTGCTGAAGCTTTCTCTGCTGTCGTGGTCACGTGAGACTTGTACGCGGTGGTCTTTGGTTCTCCGGCAGGCTCTGGTTGTTCACTCTTCGATGATTCACTTGCAGCCCCGCACCGCTTCAGCACGTTGCACTGTGCCGTGAGGTAGGCGTCGATGCTGGACACCGGGACCTTCAACGGTTGCTGCTTGTGGACCACTCTCTTTTGTTGTGTTTGCGCCAGGCTCACGGTCTCCAGGGCGATCAGCACCAGCGCGTATTGATCCTCGAAAACATTGCAGTCTTCCATGTGGTTTTGCACCTCCTCATCATCGACCAGATCCAGTATTTGGTCGTGATAGGAATGCCACTCCGCGTAGTAGTTGTCGAGCTGATGCTGGAACTCGAGCACCTGCGTTGTGGTAAGGTCATTTCCGGCCGTGTTGACGGCTTTCTTGGTGCTGGCCACCTTGGCCATCGATTGGCCACGCTGTCAGACCAGCAGCTTCACTTTCTTCGCCACACTTTCCTCGGGTTTGCTCTTTGAATTTGTCGCGCCTTTTGCGCTCTTCACACTCACACTCGAAACCACCGACATTGCTCAGATTGAAAACCACCAAGAAGAAGAAGAACGCAAACTGGTTGCCGTTCACCACCAAAATACAGATTGAGCAATGCCGGGATCACGTTTGCTTGTTTAAACCACTTTTCCTCTTGTAGGAACCACTTGTTTTCACTTCCAGATGAGTTTTTGCACTTATTGCACCACTTCCCACAAGACGCTCCAAACAGCCATCTTGTTTTTTACTCGACCAGTCTCGAAAAGTCTTCAGGCCGCCATCTTGGCTTGCGCTTTGTCCACACTTTTTCACGACCACGGTTTACACCGGATTCCGGAAGATTTCCGTCCAACCCGTGCTCGCGGAACTTATCCGGTTCGGAACGGACCAAATGTTTGTGATTGGGCTTGGGCGGAAAGGTTCCGGAATTGAAACACACGCGAGTTTCTTAAAAACTAGACAAAACTTTATTTGCGTCTTAACTCGTCGAACTCGTGGACTGTAATGCTGCTCGTCGTTGTTGCTGCGCGCGCTTTTTTCTCTCTCGTTCTCTCTCCACAACTCTCCGCTAACGGCGCGCGTTTCTCGAGGGGTTCGTCGATGGGTTTGGCTGGGCGATCGTAGTAGGCTTGGGGTTGGACACTACGCTAACTCATCATTCTTCTCCAAAACGTCAAAAACTTCGGTCGCAGGACCGAACAGCAGGCTATGGAATTTCTAACTTTTGACAGTTAAGAGATAGAGCTTTGGTGTCTTCGGCAAAGTTGTAGGGCTGAAAATTTCCACAAACTTTGTCGAAAACGCCAAAGCTCTATCTTTGCGTTGAATACCAGTTTTGGAACCTTTTTCATAAATCCCTACCAAAAAACAGTTTTTTGACTAAAACTATGTTGAATTTTGATTTTAGACGGTTACAATGTTCAGAAGAGTTGTCAGTAATATCAAAACCAACAACTTTGTCGAAGACGCCAAATTGATAGGAGCTATATGTGATGAGTTATAGCAAGATTTCGTGATAATTTAGCTAGTTTTCGAGCTCGGTATACAAAGCCTCGGGCAAATTTGGGCAAAAACCCATACAATAGGCTTTTAGTATGACTATTCCACTACAAAATGTCGGGTGAATCATTCGTCCGAAGGTTTACGGTCATAGATTTCGGAGCATTTTAATTTATGTTATTTTTGATGACTATTTGAATGCATTTAGGACACTTTTTAGGCACATAAGCCATTTTTGCGATTTATTCGGACACACAAGGCGTGTACGGCAGACTCTTGTGAAAATGTTAATGTACTGGAAGTCTATTTTTGAGGCTATGCAGTGCATTTTTAGGAATTTCTTTGAAAAAAAACTCTTCCAAAAGAGCTAATCGGCGAATCTAGACATCTAGTCAACGTCATAACGCTAGTGTTGCAAATACAGTAATTTATTTCAAACATTCATATTATTTATTAGCCCATAGGTTCCAAAAATAGACTTCCAATACATCAAAATTTTCACAAGAGTCTGGCCTACACGCCTCATGTGTCCGGATAAATCGCAAAAATGGCTTATGTGCCTTAAAAGTGTCTTAAATGCATTTAAATAGTCATCAAAAATAAAATAAATTAAAATGCTCGGAAATCTATGACCGTAAACCTTCGGACGAATGATTCACCCGACATTTTGTAGTGGAATAGTCATACTAAAAGCCTATTGTATGGGTTTTTGCCCAAATTTGCCCGAGGCTTTGTATACCGAGCTCGAAAACTAGCTAAATTATCACGAAATCTTGCTATAACTCATCACATATAGCTCCTATCAATTTGGCGTCTTCGACAAAGTTGTTGGTTTTGATATTACTGACAACTCTTCTGAACATTGTAACCGTCTAAAATCAAAATTCAACATAGTTTTAGTCAAAAAACTGTTTTTTGGTAGGGATTTATGAAAAAGGTTCCAAAACTGGTATTCAACGCAAAGATAGAGCTTTGGCGTTTTCGACAAAGTTTGTGGAAATTTTCAGCCCTACAACTTTGCCGAAGACACCAAAGCTCTATCTCTTAACTGTCAAAAGTTAGAAATTCCATAGCCTGCTGTGATGAGTATTTTGAAAAACAAATTTCACCAAAAGTAGGCCATGACAACGCTGAACAAAGTTGTAGAACATGTCAAAGCACGAAAATGCTTACTTTTTGCTCTAATCAATTAAGTTCGTCAAAACAGCCTTTTGAACCACTGTGCAATGACTTAACGGCCTAACAACCAAGGCCGGGAAAATAAGTTAAGATACGTTTTATATAAAATTTCCATAGTTATATAAAC